>NC_056729.1:720652180-720819680 GCF_019279795.1 Protopterus annectens
CTGCAAAATGGCCCTCCAAGAGGATGCAATGGCTCAAACAGATGTCATATGCTGCCCAGGTAAAGGAGATCCAGCTGGACTCAGTGGCATACTGCCTGTTCAGAGGCAATATGTGCGTGCCATATACAGCCATGTCCTACCCAGCGGTAATGAATATGCTGCACCTCAGGCAATCAGAGTCCCATACAGCCACATGCTCAGGAGACCTGGACCTCAGCACTGACATACATGGACATGCTGGAGGGGAATATTCCTAACCAAGAGGCTCCCTTCACTCTGTAATGAGCTCACACTACAGGTTAGGCAGAGTCCCTCATTGACTATCTTCCATAGGAATCTGGATGAGTGGATGGAGATCATAGTTGTACCCCAGGTATCACTTCTATGTCACTATTAGACAGAGGCACAGTATACTAACGTCGGACTAGGGCATAGCAGCATAACTTGTAATTGGGTGGCAGAAGACAAACACATTCTACTAGGCTTACCAATGCCCTAGGGCAAATAGCCTAGTATGAGCCTATGAACATGTGTGTACTGCTATAGTACTTCTGCCATATGTTGCATGTGTGTGTGTTGTGGGGGATGCACAGGTAATGGCCAGATATGTCTGCACAGGCGACACGTCTGACACACTCTGGGTGTTCATCCCTACATACTGGATGTGTGTTGCCATCCAACCCTGTGATGTGGACACACATTACTCAGCCTGAATGTACATATCCGAACAACACCACAAGCACAGTACACTACCTTGCTATGTATGCATGTAATTACACAGTTATTCACTAGTTATGACAGTGATGCTATCCATGCAGCCCATTGGGCCAGTGGAGGCAACAACATATGCATATGCTTACCACAGACATCCCACATACTGCATGTACTGTGCACACACATATCTAACCCAGAACAACTGCACACCACTTATTAATCCTGTCCAGTGGACTACAGATACAGGCATATTGTATAGCAATAGTAGGAGGCTACTGCAGCACAGGGCAGATTCACATGACGGCAAGGCATCTGTGGTCAGCAGTGTTAAGATGCTTCACATTCACCAAATGCACAGATATTGGCAACATTGTTGCAGACAGTTTAGGTGCAGGTACCCCCCCCCCATTCTCCTACACATGTGGTATTAGTTATCCCAGATGACTGTAACCTCCCTATCCTCTCACATGTCCAAGTGAGAGCCACCCTCATCATTGCAGAACACATAGCATGACTGTTACGAAATGGTATCCCTGGATGTGTGCTACATTCACCCCTGGAAGACATAGCACCACATGACAGACTGATATTAATCCCTGGCCATACTACGGGATATGTACCTGAACAGTGCCATACATACACAGTGGTCCCACACCAATGAGGAGTAACCTCTACTGACCCTGGTAACTACTGCATCATATGCACAACTGGCCTTGTGTTCTAAGCTATGGAAGTTTTAAGTATGGGCAACATGTACAGCAATATTACATATGTATATATTTCAGGACTATGTACACACAACCTATCTCATGGACATACCTATAGATAGTGAACTATGATACATTTGGAGGTGTCACAGTAAACACAGTATTAACCTGCTACTTTGCATTACCTGTGTTTGTGGCAGCTGTTGCTGTATCAGTGATGCTGCTTGCTGCTTGCAGTTTTCTGCTGCTGGTGCTGGTTTTGCTGCTGTCAGTCTGTTTATTTTTGTATTTCTGTTTCTCTCTCTCTCTCTTTCTCAGGTTTGTGCAATGATTGTATTGCATGTGTGGAGTGTGGGTACTGAATGCTTTTGTAGGTATCTGCATAGGCCCATGTGATGGCCTCTGCACCAATTGTAAGGCAGCATTGGCTAATTGCATACAGCCAGTTGTGTACTGATTGCATGTCTCACTGTGATTTCAGGACAGTGCTATAAAAAGGTATGTGAGATAGGCGTTGCCCTTTCAGATTGTAAGGTCGTGGACCATGCTGGTATGCTGTTGGAAAATGTTCTGTGAGTGTGAAGGTTAGTACATCTCTCATGCTTCATGCTGTGTTGTGAATTCAGGTTGCTGCATTTCTCCCACCTGTTCCCTGTAGTGAGTGTGTATGCATACTGACACCCACAACTATATTTATTATGTATTTCTATATATACATATGTGTACATATACATACTGTCATATATGTACATTAGCTGACAATATTGGGTACAAGCTAACAATTTTCAGGGCTGTTTCTGTTAACACACACTAGTATGGGAATCCGGTAATTGGGACAGTGAAGGTCTGTCTGACATGCTTAGGGTAGTACACATACTATATTGCCTTTATCTTCATTCCTACTATTACATGTTCCACTTATTTAGCACTATATTCCTGTATGAGAGTCATGTCTTGCTGGTAGGTCATACAGACTAGTGTTACAATGGTCTTGTGGTAGGGCCTACTAGTATGCTTGTATTTTGCTTTCAAATTGAGTACAGGGTCTATCAATCAAAGTGCTGGAGGCACCTTCCAGCAGTTAAGGGGTTAGTAGGTCTCACAGGAGTCAGGCTGTGTTGCAGATTCTGGCTGCTGCATTTATCTTCACTGTCTCCTGTAGTGAGTGTGTATGGATACTGACACCTATGACTATATTTCATATGTATTACTATATATTTATATATATGTATGTGTACATTTACATACCTTCTTATGTGTACATTACCTTACATTATTATGTACAAGCGAACAATTAGCAGGGCTGTTTCTGTTAACACTGAACTAGTGTGGGAATCCAGTAATTCGGCCATTAAAACTCTACCTGAAATGCATTGGGTAGTACACCTCCTATATTGCCTTTATATTGATTCCTACTATTACATGTTATATTTATTTTAGCACAATGATCTTGTGTGGTAGTCATGGCTTAGTGGTAGGTCATACAGACTAATGTTACCAAGGTCCTGGGTTCGAGACTGGCAGTAGGAATTTATTTTTCTTTCCAAACCTTCAAAATGAGTACAGGACCTGTCAATCAAAGTGCTGAAGCCACCTTTAAGCAGTTAAAAGGGTTAGTGGGTCTCAGAGGGGTCAGGCTGTGTTGCAGATTCTGGCTGCTACATTTATCTTCACTGTCTCCTGTAGTGAGTGTGTATGGATACTGACACCTACGACTATATTTCATATGTATTACTATATATTTATATATATGTATGTGTACATTTACATATCTTCTTATGTGTACATTACCTTACATTATTATGTACAAGCGAACAATTAGTAAGGCTGTTTCTGTTAACACTGAACTAGTGTGGGAATCCAGTAATTTGGACATTAAAACTCTACCTGAAATGTATTGGGTAGTACACCTCCTATATTGCCTTTATAGTGATTCCTACTATTACATGTTATATTTATTTTAGCACTATGTTCTTGTATGGCAGTCATGGCTTAGTGGTAGGTCATACAGACTAATGATACCAAGGTCCTGGGTTCGAGACTGGCAGTAGGAATTTATTTTTCTTTCCAGACTTTCAAAATGAGTACAGGACCTGTCAATCAAAGTGCCATAAAGGCATTTTTAAGCACTTAAAACCAGGTCTGCGCTCATTTGCGCGGAGCTCACACATGCGCACTGGCGGTGAGCTCCGCTAACACAAGCGCACACCCGCGCTATTTTCTTTGAAAGAAAAGAAAAAAGGGTGACAGGAAAGTGGTGAAAAAGGGGTCACAAAGAGGGTAAGACAGTAGGGAAACAAGTGTGGGATTTGCAGGAGGGATGGAGGTAAGGCCCATAGATGCCCATGTCTTTAGCAGCAACAGCTGTGCATTTCCATGTATTTTGGTGAGACATTTGAAACCTTCCACCCCTGAGAGAGGTGTCAGGACAACATTAATGTTTGTTGTAGAGCCAATTGTAATTAACAGTTTCAATGTCAAGCGGACATGTGTGCGACATGGACAGCTATGTATGGGGCGAAATTTTTTTGTGGGTAGAGAGTGCCCTTTTTTTTTTTTTCAGGTGAGAGTGGTATGTCAGGTGAAGGAAGTCGGTATAGCTGAGGAGGTAGGTTGGGTAGGTTAACAGGCAAGACAGACAAGACGCATACAGGGGCGGTGTATGACACACGTGGGGGGGGTTACACAATTGACGGGGACGGAGGTTGGGATATCCAAGATGCATGAGCCCACAGATGGCAACAGTGGAACTGATATCCCCACCCATAGGCAGTTGCCACTGTTCCTTCACAGCCCAGGACGGGGCTGTGCTGGGGCTGTGTAGGTGGGGCAACGGGCAGGCCCGTTAGCTGTGCCACACGAGCCTCGAGCTGGCGTAGGGGCCCAAGAACGGAGTCTTGGATCTCCCTTTGCACCACAGACCGGACACCTTGGAGGATGAGTGGACGAACTCCTCTGGCCACGCTTGCAGAGGGGGGACGGGCCCCATCCCCTGCAGCGCTTCCACCCGAAGGTGGCACAGGGCCACCGGAGGAGGGTCCGGCCTGGGCACTAGTGCCAGGTGCAGTCACCAGCTGAGGTGGGAGAGGTGGGTCCGCTGGGACCTGCCTTCCCAAGCGTTCTAGGTTTGTGAGTAGTTATGTTAGTTTGGGTTAGTGGCATATTATTCCATTCAGATTAGTTGTAACAGCATGCATTGGTATTCCCATTAAACAAACACCCAGATATTAACACCATTGAACAAGGGGCATATCAATATCACATGCATTATTTGAACGGAAATACACAATCAAACAACATGCAGGGTTGATTAATGGCAACAGGCCATCAGATTTGCAGGTATGAACAGGGCACATGCACGAACAGACATGCATATATTTTTGAAACGGACAAATGTCCATGGTTAATGAAATGTTCACATACCAATATTTATTGGGTGTTGTTATATGGAATTATAGGGTTGGGTGGAGATAGAAAGTGATAACACATTCATAAGTTACACATTGATATACATTTGTAATAGGTACACAATTAAGTTGAGGCTGATGTTTCAAAATGATTTTTATTTGACTGTCATGCTACACCTGTTACAAATACATCACTATCCTACTTATTTTTAATTTGATCAGATACATCATCCTGCTACACTTTGATGACAGGACAGGGGACAACTATGGCTGTTTAGTCTGTCAGATAATCATTCATTCTATCTGCAAATTGTTTACTGTTATCACCATATACAGATTTTGGCCTAGACATTCCAGATTCAGACACACTGAGATCAGTTTGGGATGTTAATTTGTACTTCCCACATGCATTTAGTTCTGTGGAAACACACTGGGGCTAATATATTCAGGGGTTATTACTACTTTATTTATTCATACATGACCCTTTCTGTCACTCTCACACATCCTGCAACTTCACAGTTCAGGTTGGTACTTCTAGGCTTTGTTCACATATTAGACCTGTGGTGATTCAAACACTTTCCAACAGCCTCACTTCTGTCATGATTCAGCATTTCAACAGGGGATAAATCACACATGTGACTGCCTCAGATTCTGAAGCTGTACTCTGGAGACTACTGCAGGTTATACTACATTTAATTAATTGTGGGACATCTGTATTACAGCACTATTTATTTCTATAAATTATTTTTGCAGTCACACTTGCATACTGATGAACTTGTTGCAGCCATACCTGCAAACTTTCAATTCTTGCTTGCACATTAGATTACTTTTAATCAATACACTGCAGTGTTCTGATACATGCTACACTATAATATTTATTTACAAGTACTAGATGGGGTTACTATCCTGCATGGTGGCGCAACCGCGCCAGCCTACGGTCATGCATCTCACGGTTCGCAGAGCGGACACCTGCAGCTGTAATACAAAGGAGGTAATATTGGACTACACATCTCCATGGTATCAGCTAGTTGAAATCCTTACATACATGAGTAAAATGTAACTTACTCAGTAGTGGGGCGTTGGGCATATCCCGGGCCTCCTGGATCCACTGGGTCAACTGGTCTTGCTTACACCGCTTCAGGTCTGCATGGTGGTGACGGACCTGCTCACCAGTGCGTGGAATGCCAGTAGCACTGGTCAGATCACGAGCCAACTGGTCCCATGCCTCCGCCCTGTACGCTCCCCATGAGACCTGGCCCTGCATGAGTTGGGCCTCGTGATGATGGACAAGGAGCCAGACCATGTATCTGGACTCCTCAACGCCCCAACGCTGTGCTCGAAAGCAACGTCCCTCACCTACTCCACTCATTCTGACTGCAGGTCTGTTCTACAATCGGTTCTGGTTTGTATTCCCGCCTATGGGGCTTATATATGCCGCTTTTCCCGCACATTTCTCTGATTGGCCATTTTGGAATTGTATCTACTTCACTGGAAATGCTTTATCATGCTCCATTCTGGATTTTATCCCATATATATGCTATTTCTGCATTTCTAGGCATTGCTGTCATGGCTTAGTGGTTTAGTACATTGACTCTAGTGCATGGTATCCTGGGTTCGAATCTAACCACTGATTTTTAATTTTCCTGACAGAAATGAGTTGAGGACCTGTCAATCAAACATGCCATAAGCACTTTTAAGCACTTAAAAGCAGGTCTGCGCTCGTTTGCGCGGAGCTAACGCATGCGCACTGCCAGTTAGCTTGTGGGAGCGGCGCGCAAACGGTGTGCACTAGGATAAACCTTAATTGGCGAGTGACACACATGTTAAGCTAAGCACAGCTAGTTGCAAACAGCTTCAGCCTGTTAAACCGGTGCTTAGCAACGGGCATACCGATTGCAGCTTTTTAAACACTACGCAGCTACGGGCACTGTGTCTCACAGCAGCTTAGCTATCAGTACATTTCTAATTATTTTTATTATTGTGTTACTTCAATATATATGCTCCATTTCATTCCATTTTACAAAAGGGTATACTTTTACATTTGGACAATACTGTCAGGGGCTTTTTTAGTGCTTATTTACAAAAAAAAAAAGGTTGTTGTGTGGGCTCGAACCCTGCCTGCCTACTCTACCGCTAAGCTATTTCTTCTTGGCTTACTTTGCATATTTAGTTCTCATATCCTTTTCCACTGATTGCTAACTGCAGTTGCGCTAGTAGCACACCCGCGCACATGAGCGCACACAGTAGCACACATTTACGGGGGTTAAAAAAAATAAAACAGTTTTTATTTTCATTTTATAGCCTCTGTTCACTTTGTGCACTGATGGTCTGTGGGGGAATGTGTTGTGTAGTGTGTTTGTTTACATTTCCATGGCCTCTCTCATGGCTGTTTACTTTCAGCCATTCTACACTTACGGGGGCGTGTCCACATGCAGGGCTTAGCCTACGGACATGCCCCCTACTCTCTTACATGGACCGTGTAAGAGTTACAGTGTGATTCAGCATGCCTCATGCACCTCATGCATATGCATGACATGCTGACATCACACCGTTTAACTGCAGCCTCCGTGTAAGTGTTATAACTCTTACACGGAGGCTTCCTGAATCTGGCCCATCATTTATTCTAGGAAAAGTTTTTAATTACATACTTGCAAGCCTTGCACTTGCCACAAGCAAATGTACCACACATTGTCAAACTATATGGTATATTGGGAGATGGAATACTGAATTTACCTCTTACCAAAACATTATGTATATTTTTTCCTTTTCTGTAGGAAAATGCTAGTTCTTTATTCACCCACTCTGAAGCATCTCTTAAAGATGTCATATATTTCCAGAAATATCTAACGATCTATTATTTTGGAACTAAGGCAATTGTATGTTGTAACAAAAATATATTTTCATTTGTCTCTTTCTTATGCACATCCCCAGTGTATTGTCCATCCTGGTTACTTTTCTGGTATCCATTAACTCTGTGTATGAATTTCTGCCAGCTATCATGTATTTTCTTCACATCATAGACCCTATTTTTAAACATGTCTATAGTTTTATCCAGCTCTTGTTTGAGATACTTTTCAGTACTACATAGCTTATACAAGCGAAAAAAAAATCACCGAAGGGAATAGCTTGTATTGCATGGAGTGGATGGCAACTTTCACCATACAAAAATTGTGTGACTTCACTAAATTTCCTGTGGACTGAAGTTTTTAAAATGTTGTCATCTGAAATGTCTACTATGACATCTAAAAAAGGGACACAAGTCCCAGTTTGCAGACTGTCAACTTTTAGACCAAATGTATTGTTTTGTAAGCCAACTATAAATTCATCAACTAATTATTTCCCTCCCTCAACTAGAAAAATGAGGTTGTCAATAAATCTGTAATATTTAACATGTTTATGAAAAAAATAATTTCTAGATAAATGTTCCCTTTCGAACAAGCCCATACTAAGGTTGGCATACATGGGGGCAAAGGATGGCAGTGCCTTGTTTCTGATGGTATAACTCATTATTAAATTCAAAATGTTTTGTTAAACAGAAATGGATAATCTCTACAATATATTCTGTAGCAGGACTGTATCCCCAAAAGCATCTTATTGTCTTAATACCAAAACTATGCTGGATGCTGGTGTATAAACTCTTTACATCTATTGTCACCCAAAACATGTTACAATTCCACTTAATAGTGCTTATTTTTCCAGAAAATCAAACACATCATGAATATATGAAGGCAAGGTGCAAACTTTGGGTAACAAGTAACTGTGAAGAAACTGTCCTACTTTGTTTAAAAAATAATTACATCCTGAAACTAGTAGCCTGCCTGGGGACTGCCTAAGCTCCTTATGTAACTTAGAAAGGCAATAGAAATAGGCCATTTTACAATTTTCTGCATTAAACTTTTGTTGTTTTATGTCTTCCTCAGAAAACTAGCCTCGTCTGTAGCCCTTGTGCAACAGATTTTCATACTCCTTTAATGCATTTTCATACATAAGGTTATCAACTTTTTCATAAACATTAGTAACCATCAAATGCTCCTGGCACATAGCTAAATATTGGATGATCACCAGCTTATTGCCTTTGTCAGCCAGCATAAAAATTAAATCACTTCTGTTACTTAATGCTTTCAGTGACTTCCATTCTAATAATGTTATACCTACAATATGACTTACAGTTTTTAGTTGTGTAACCAAACTGTTCACATCCATCCATCAGTCAAAGTATAGTCCTCCACACAAAAAGAACAAAAATAGTTTTTTAGAATTTCCCTCATATCTAAAAGTTCTTTTGATTTCATTAAGCGTAATTACACATAAATATGCTTCACAATGTTTTCATTGTCTTGCAATGTTACCCATTATTTCATATCCCCCAGTCCAAATTTTCCTTTCATCATATAATATGTTCATAGAGTGCACAGACTTAACATAGACAGAAAGCAGACCTTAATGCCTTCTTGTTCTAGGCCATCAGACATAAATTAAATTGTTACTCTCTTTGATTGAGTCAGTTGCAAATGCAAATGTGTCCATTAATTCAAATGTCTCAAAAGTCAAATTACAAAACTGCCCATTTTCAAACTGAATAAAGAGTCAATGTATGAAATATAAAATCACAACAGGTTAATTATTTTGTCCTAAACAGCATTCTTGTCAGTGGTTACATCTTTTCTTTTTCTTTTTTTTTAAGTAATCTTTGTTCTAGGCTTTTTTTCTACTTAATAATCTGTTCTTTTTCTCTCAGCAGCAGCCACCACTACTGCATACGTTCTCTTTATCTCTTTATAGGCACTTCCTCTCTTCCTTACTGTGATTGTGAGTGCAGTGAAGCATGCAGTTCATATTCCCACTGCACATTATCTACCAAATGCCTGGTTCCCACCTCCTTCATCTTCCTGGACTTGTAACCATGGGATGGAAACAATGTCCTCTTGTACATCTTCATGCCTAAACTGTCTTAGCAACTTCCTTCTTCAAGTACTGTAACCACAGGCTCCTCTCTCTCATCTACTCAGCACCACCTTGGCAACAGGATTATTTGCTGACTCCTTCTCATTTACAATTGCGGTGTCCAACAGTTTTTACACAGATTGTACATTACAACTTGCAGCGCTCCTTATACCCCTCCTCCATCTCACTCATCCCTATTGCCACCCACTAACTTGAAAAACAGCAAAAAAGTAAAACACATTCCCTGGTGCTCTGGCCAAATTTACTATAGACATGAAAACCACCTCAGGACTCCACTGAGAACAGGCCATTAGCCAAGTGGGACTAACCAGGCCAACAAAATGAAAAAAAAAATAAATGTAATGTCTAAAGTAGCAACAACAGAAGTTTACATTAGAAGACATCTTTGGCAAAGGTCAGAAGATCTATCCTTGGATGTGAAAGATCAAGGTTTACATATTCCTGTCAGAGACAACATTTTGCTGAGAACTTCTGATTACCTCAGTCAAACATGAGAGAAAGAGAAAATGCCTCTGTCATTTCAGATTACTTAAACCCAGCACTGTTTCTTAGCAGTTACGGTTTATAAGAAACATTCCCCGCCAGAAACATCTGTTAAATACATAAAACCTCATCAGCCATCATTATCACTTCAATTTCCTGAGCAGAAAGATTAGTATGTGCTGATGCCTTAGAGGAGGGCATTATTAGTTTTTGAACCCTAAAATTCTGCAAAAAAAAATAAAGTGTTTCTTTTTTTCATCCTACTTAAACATCTGATATGAACATCATGTTAGAAAACATATGCTTTATAAGAAAATATTATTTAGCGTATTATGACTTGGTTCTAGATACAAGACTTAAATTTCAAACAAAAGATACAGGTTTTCACTTTTTTATTAATAAAGGATACTTCCTAAGGTGTCCTTAAGCAAAATTAATTTTAGCAGGCAGTGCACTTGGGAAAGTAAGATGGATGCAGACATCTACATCTAATAATTTGTCTTTTTTGTGAATCACAGTCTGCCTTTATGTGCCCTATATGCTAGTGTAGTGTAGTGTGCAAACGAAAGTAACCTTCATACTCTTTATCTACCTATATCCCACAGGCAGTTATGTGGCTTATCTCAGTTTAATTTCTCCAAATATTTTGGGTTCCTAATGCCATGACGGGGATGGACCCCATTCCTAAACCAGAGTATGATTAAAGTTCATGAAATTAGTATTGTTTCAGTCTTTGATGTTATCCAAAAGGGCTCTTTACAACACCTGAAATCCATCCAGAATTCACTCCTGCAATTCCTACTGATTTATATTTTTTGGTAGCATTTCTAAGTATAACTGTAAATTCTTTTTTATTAGAATCATTGATCCTACAAGTATTGGATATATTTCTTCCACGTTGCTCTCATTTCTGCCTGCAAATCCTGATATTTTATGACTTTGCGTCTCCCTGTACATGAGACACAGTAATCACTATGTGTTGCAATTTCAATGATCAATGCTATTTTTTTCTTTTATTCATGGACTACTTTATCTCCTTTTCTCACGTCTATTTTTTGAATTGTTGGTAATGGGTGATTCCATATGATGTACACTTCATCATTCTCTATAATGCTCTGTGGTTCATGTTTTTAAATCTTCTCAGCTACTTCTATATTGTAATATTTGGACAATCTCCAGTGCAACAATAGTGCCACACTATTGCACCTTTCAGTGTTTAGGCACTCTGACATGAGTGTATCACACCCAGCAAGAATCTATAACTGTTTTCAATTCTTCTTTTTCAGAACCTGCATTTGTCTATTTCTCCTAAATGTTCAATGGACTTTGTAAACCAATGTGCACATAGTCCACTATCCTGGGCTGCCATAATAAACCTTTCACCCCTTGGTTTCAACTCACATCTGTTCCTGCATCAAATCCTGAGCAAAATGCGGTTGTTGCAGGAGATCTCTATACTTGCCATCTTATTTATGGATTTAACACATTCTCTTCCTTCTCATCTGATCCTTCTCCTTATAGTCTTTCTTTTGTTTTTTGGAACATTCAGTTGCTGTCTGATTTTTATCTTCTTCTGGTTTGACTTCCATTCCCACTTGCCACCTGAATACTTCTGCTAAACTAAGCAGAGAGATCATCTTAGACTTCCTCTCCTCATTTTTTAGGTCAACAGACATGTATGCAGTCTTACAACTGCAGATCTATACATGTAATCAGTTTCCAGGAAGTCCATCCCTCATTCAGAAGGAGGGATATATAATCTTGTAATACACTGATTTTTTATTTCATTTGACAAACATGAAGTATTTGTCTTGTTTTTTAGTCCAACTGATCCAATACCATTTGAGGCCAATCAGTTACACCAAAACTGTAAGTTAAAACTACATGAGCAAAATGGTTTATAGCTTGGACTTTATTCGTAAATGTCACTGCTGTTTTCAATATTAGTTTTAGGCTTCTGAAGTATTCCTTACTGACTTTTATTAGCGTGTGTTCATGCATTATTGCTGTTCCTTCATCAGTTCCCAAATATTTAGACACTCCTTCTTGCTAAAGTTCCTTTAAATCACATTTCTATTCTAGAATGATATTTTCTTGGTACTGCAACTTTCCTGCTTTAAATGTTGCTTTCACACATTTATCAAGACCAAATGTCATTCTTTTATCATCTGAGAATAAAAATCTAATCTATTAATTAAACAACTTAGGTTAAGGACAGAACAAAACAACAGCGGTCACAAAGCATCACCCTGGAATATCTCCCTTTGAATTTTTATCCCTGGGGTAATAATTTGCCCTTTGTCATTCTTTGATCACAGAGTGGTTTACAAGTGATTCATGGTCACTATAATGCAATTCATCAATGTAGGATGTATCTTATACATCTGTAAGCACTCCTTTATCCAAGAATGTGGGATCCTGTCAAATGCTTTTTTGAAATCTATCCATGCCATGTTTAGATTCCTCCCCATTTTATAATTATCTTTTCTACTTTATTTAGCAACAAATGATCCTTTGTTCCAGATTACTTTCTTTTGTTACCCTTTTGTTCAATTGCCATGATTGAGTTTTCTTCAAATGACAATAAACTCTGTTGGCATCAATTCCAGTATATGGTTCATACATCATCAGAAGGCAAGCTATTGTCTGCGGTTTTAAAAATGGCTGACAGGTTCACTCTTAAGGAGTATTGTTTTTCCTGTTGATAACCATATTGTTGACTGTTAGGGATACATATAGAAGTAGTTCTTACTCAAGGCTAAATCTTCATGCAGAGATGTGATGTTAATACTTTTAGCCAGAAGTTAGGCATTGCATCATCTGGGCCTGAGGTTTTCCATTTAGAAGGTTTTCTTAAATTTGTTTCAGTTTCTCTGGTTGTTTTCATCCCATTTTATATCCAGCACATTTGAACTTCTTACTCTTTCTTTTACTTCTACCCATTCAGTACCTTTGTTGTTCCACAGGGTCTTCAGACATATTTATCCAAAATGTGTCTATTTCTTTTTGTTTGGTAGAGGTTCTATTCCTTTTGTTTTGTTTCCCAGTACTCTATAAAACCTCTTGGATCATTGATGAATTGTTTATTTTGTACTTTTCATTTATATTTGTCTGCATATCTGTTAAGTTCTTCTGCCTATCTGATATATTTAGTTTATTCTTTACAATAGTGTATGATAACTCCTGATCTGTTCTTATACTGCACATTGCTTTTATCACGTCTATCTTTCTGAGTATTTTTATTGATCTGTTCCTTCTTCTGTGATATTTTAACAGTGACAGCTCTTATCTTAATTGCTTTATAGTTTCCTCTAGTTGATGCTTCCATTGTGGCATTTGATTTCTTCACTTCCTTTCTTTCTTCCTTTATGTTTTTGTGGTAAGAACTTTATCTGTTAGTAATTTAGCTGCACTGTAATATATCATATTTACTTCTGTTATATCACATGAAATTCTGTTAATAGTCCTGATTACTGTGTGCATCTGTTTTATCATAATTTTAATATTTTGTGTTTTATTTACTTTCTGTAATCTATTTCCTTCATCAATCTTAATATGTCTATCCATCTTTATTTAAACAAGCAACTCTTCCCTTGGCTCATTTTCTTCTAAACTGAGGTTGTAACTGCAGGCATTCTACAGAAAATTCCAGACCACCTTGTCGTGACGTATTTTCTTCAGTTGCATTCTGCATCATAGGTTCATAGGTTAATACTAGGCCAACTGCCCTTGTGGGCCATTTTAAGCCTAGCCAATTATCCCATCTGAGAATCAAACTTTGCATCTTTGTGTCTATAAGGTAAACACTTAAACCAGTATGCCCTCCCGCCAAAAAAAAGCACTCTGTAATGTCAGACACCAGCTCACCCCCCCCAAGTTAGCTGTAGTAAGAACAGAACCTCTACCTATCTAAGTACACTGACTACACATCCATTGCTCTTTCATATGGAAACATTGGCCCATCACTCCACCATACTGGCTGCATCAGAGTTGCCAATGTTTCCTGCCCCTTCCCTTGTTGTATAACTCCAACTGAACTTTTGTACTGGTTTCCTACTGAAAGTTCTAGAGCAGCTTCATGTGGCAAATGGTCATGTGCTTTCCATTTCACCCATTTCTCCCTAATTTGGGGACTCATTGTTCCATCATGCTGTGACATTACCTGAGTTGGATTTTCTACACTAAATCCTCCACTTTGCAGGTAATCCATAAATTCAGTTTCTATTTCTTTAGCTTCTCCATTAGTAATTCTCTTTTCTAGTTTACCCCTTTGTTTTGTTATTTTTTCTATTGTGAAATGTTCCATATCTGGATGCTTTTGCTTGTATTTTTCTTCAAATATCTCTGGAACTGATTTTTTTGTATTGATTAGTTTGGCTTTCTGCTTTGTATAAATATTGTTCCATATCAGATCTCGTTTTCTTTCCCATGCCTGTGTTTCTTTTTTATACCTATCAAAAATCTCTAAATTTTGTTCTTTATATTTCCACACTTCCTCTAACACTTCTTTTTCCAAGCAGCCCAACGTTTCTTTGTCTATGTAATGCTTTTCATTGATTTATTGTATTAATGAACACAAATTTGCCTTTGAAGTCTTTGACAGTTTTTCTTGTGAAAGTATATTTCTTTCCTCTAATTCCTCTCTTAATCTTTTTGAATATCCTCTATATGGAAATTCTGGGCTTCTTGCATAATAGTAGCACTACATCATTTCTTTCTTATCCTCAAAAGACCATTCTATCATCTTTATGGCTCTCTTTTATCCTGTCAGTTTTTGTGTTTTTTGTGGACTACTACTTCTTTCTACAACAGGGAGGTCATCCTCCCCCCACAGTCTGGCCTAATCCCATTGTAGGAATGTTTCTGTGTCTTAAGGATTCTACACTGTCAATTTTTCCAGTCATGGCACCCGTGCTCATACGAGGATTGGGCACTTTTTTAAACTGGTACTGGTGCATTCAGCTGTCTTCTTTATTTTTAACCTGCCTCTCTCCATGACATATGCTATATGAAATACAGTCTATGTGGCAGTGCCGTCTTAGTGAGATTTTGAAAAGACAAGGTCCACTACATGAAGGTACTCACCAAGACTTGAAAATTCATTTAATTTCAGCAGTACTACTCTCTTTTCTTGCTGATTTTATCATCATTCAGACAGGCATTAGTCTGTGAGGGTTGCAGCATGACAATGAAGGCTACTAGGAAACCTAACTCAAGTGGCAGGAAACCCCAGCCACAGATCTAAGACATCCAGAGCTCTCTTGCAGACTTGAACATGTTGAGATATCAGGGCAGATTTACAAATCTTGCATACAACTGGGGGAAAACTAAGCATGAGGTGGCAAAGTTGAACCAGAAGCTTGGACATCAATAACATAACCTTATGAAGCAGCTGGTTGTGCTGTCACAGAATTCTCAGTAGTTAAAAGATTTTGCAGCCTGGAACTATCAGCTGGAAGCTAAATCAACAATCTGGAGAACAGATCCTTCCAAAAAAAAATGCAGGTGATTGGTTTGTTAATGGTTTGGAGGGATATCACCAGGCATCCCTCAAGCAGCTGATAAAAATGGATACTCAGCCTCTGGTAGAATGGGCCCATCGTATTGCCATGAAGGCTGCTTCCAAACCCACACATCAGTTTTTCATCTTTTTCTTAAATTATCAGGACAAGGAAGTGGTCCTGAGAGCTGCAAGTGCCTAGGGCCAAACTGCAGCCTTCACAGAGCCATGTTGTGACTTGCTAAAGATTATAGTGCTGCACTGTTTAGCAAATGAATAGCCCTAGTACCTGCACTCAGAAGATTCAAAGATTTGAGGCATGTGGTGCATTTACAGTTCCCAGCTATATTGTATGTGCAGAGGAATGGACAGTTTATGGTCTTCCATTACTCTCAGGAGGCAGAGAACTATCTAAACAGACTGATCAATGTGATCTAGCCTAACCCCCAGTTTTCCATGTCAGGCAATGAGTCCAAAAGGAAAATACTTAATTCACTGGACTAGCAATGGACAGCCCCAGTGAAAAAAAGAAAAACAAGAACAAGGCAATGTCTGGCTTCTGGCCAGCTCAGCCAAGTAGTTCTGCACACCAAATGCAATAGCACTAATCCATTCCTCAGTATAACAAAATCAAGTATTTAGTCAATCTCTCAGAAGAGGAGAAGGAGGACAGCATGGAGTTCACAGAGCCAGCATTTTAAGAAATTGAACAGCTGCAGAAGTAGCAGGCAAGAGCATACTTTGAAGGTGTGGTTGTGTCTGCTATGTCTCAACAACCTCCAGCCTGAAACATACAGCTGGTAAGATCAGTGGTTATTGTGGTCTGTTAGATTTTGATATTTTCTCCTCTGCTTTGTTGGACCTTCCTGATTGAACAAGCTATGTTACTGCATATGGCAAAGGACTTATGTAGCTGGAGCTATGGCTACAGCTAGTGGTTTTTTTGTACTAGTTACATGTCAAGTGTTTGAAGTATTTGCCTTTAGTTAGTTATTGCAATTAAATTGTTATAAATACTATTCATTTCTTCTATTTGGAGAACTCTACCACTATGATTTGTATGTTTACAGACCATTTTTTTGTTTATGGATTAAGAACTGCTTGAGTTCTAAGTAGTGTAGCTTGTGGTCAAGTCTCTTGGTGGGTGGCATACTTCCTTCCCTACTAACACAGAGTGGCTATTGTTTATCCAGTTTTTTGTTTAGCCAGGATGGCTTTGGGGACTGGTGGGGTGCAGAGAGGAAAGTGGGTCACCTAGAATGTGATGGACCTAAATGCCAGGAAAAAACCTGGCTGTATACTTAAAGGGTTTAAATCAATGAGGATAAATGTGGCATTCCTGCAGGAAACCAAGCTCACAACTTTGATGGCCAGCACATTTTGAGTTGTTGGGATGAGTTGTTTATTGGATCATATAATAAAAAGTTCTCAAAAAGGGTTTTGACACTGGCCAGTGGAAGGTTCAAATTACAGCAATATGAGAGGTGCATAGAAAAAGATGACACGTAGGTGCTTGCAAATGTGTGCACTGAGAAAGGATACTGTTTGAGAGGTAATTTTTACTGCCCAAATCAGGGGAACCTAACTCCCTACAGAACTTTTTACATTGTGTTGAATGAGATGGGGGTGGAGCATAAACTACCCATCACACTTGGAGGAGATTTTAATATGGTTCTAGAAGACACTACTGGTAGGTTGCCCAGAGGATGCCCCAGACTAAAAAGACACAGGAAGCATACCTCTCAACCTCTTAAAGCAAGAAATTTGGACAAAGCCATTAATAATAGGGATCAAAGGCCCCAAAACAAGGACTTTTTAAATACTGCTTTTACAAACTTAGTAAGTTGATATAATAACAGGTTTTGCATTATTGTGTATCTTCTGAAAGCTATAAAGTCTGAAACTCAACTGTCTGTTATTATTTTCTAACATCAACTCTCAATGATTTGCCAATGATTTGCCAGAAAACCACATTTTTTTGAGAAACAGACCAAAAAGAATGCACATTCTGCAAAAATCTGTACAGTTGAAGGGTATAATAGGAAAGCCATTTTAGCTTCAGTGATGGAATGCTATTTGGTGGATTTTTGGAGATATAGACATCCAGCTGTGCTGGCTTTTACCTTTTTTGCTCCTTCAGTGGGCTGTGACATTTAGTTACATGTGTTTTTTATTAGTCACTACATGCTGGAAAGCGTGGGATGCATTCACATTCAACCAACCACATAATCTGTCCATAGTCTGCTGACAGTTGACCTAAAACTGACCGATATAGTCAAACCTAAGTTGCAGGCCAGATTAGATTCACTTTGGCTTAATAACATGGGCACATCCACAGGCATCAGAGACTGCGGAACACATTTTTGGCAGAATACTAGAAGTATTCTGTGCAGTGGAGCAGCAGTTAGTGCTATCACCTCACAGCAATAGGTTCTTCAGTTCAATTTTCAGGTGGGATGTCTTCTGTGCAGAGTTTGCATGTCCTCCCTGTGTTCGTGTTGGTTTCCTCTGGGTGCTCTGGTTTACTCCCACATTCCAAAGATGTGTCTGGAGCTTCCTGGGCCTCTTTTGGAAATGGGCTCTGTCCCAGTTGAATCTTCCCAGTAAACAAATGTTAAATAAATTAATAGGTCCTTGCTGTTGCAATGGGAAGCCTTTAAAAATTATTTTTTTTAAGTATGCCTCAGATAGAAAATGGGAGGACAATATCAGCCCAGCTAGGGGACCTACAAATTAAGCTACAAATAGCTATAGCAAGTTATGCAATGGAGGCTGTTCAGAACCCTAAGTCAGAAGATGACAGAGATGAAGAAAGAAATTAAGGCCATCATAATGTCCAAGCAGCAAATGTTCTGGGAGAGAGTCAAGACTGCGTATTGGGTAAGACTATCTAGCTACACCAAGTTTTTAGCCTGGAGGTTGAGGGAAAGAAAGCAATGTCAGGCCATCATAGCACTTAGGGCATACAAGGCTCTCTTATATACCCTGCACATGTTATCAATGACATAATGAGGGGGTTCTACTAGCAACTATATGCCCACCACTTCTCTGTAAAACAGTGTACCTTTGCAGGTTTTTTGGACATAATTGAGATGCCTCAGGGGGAGCTGAGTGGTCGTACCTCTCCCATCACCCTGAAGTAAATTAAGGAGGTTATTTGCCTCTCAAAAACAGGAAAGATACTGGAGTCTGATGGGCTTCATTCTGAGCTTTCTAAGCTGGCAGTGGAGGAACTGGCTCCTCATCAGAAAATCCTTCTGTTTAGCACAACAGATGTCTGAAGGCATATAATATTGGTCAAAATAAGTTATCATCCATCTGTAAAGGTCCCTAAGTTGACCAGTTATTCAATAAAACTCTCCATTTAAGATGAAACTTTCCAGATATATTAAGTGTTTAGAAAGACGTTGGATGTTTGTGAACAAGAAGATTGCTGACCTAAATCCTTATGTTATCAGAAAAGGCTAGAAGAACTATCCTTTACACAGTTTTTTGAAGGCTATTAAGTGCTGATCCTTGCCTCTCATTCCATGTCATTACACACCACATCCTCCTTTATCTCATATATCCTTGCAAGTCAAATAGCTCAACTAATGGTAGAATCTGTAATTTAACTCTTCACCAATAAATAAACAACATGTGCTAGAAAGACAAATGTATTTCCCATCTTCTATCCCATCTCAACAAATTAATCCTGGATGACTGAATGGGTACTGTGACACCCGTGCCCTGGCCCAGCAATCAAGGAGCCTCAACCCTCACCACTGACACCAGAGAGGGTGACTCCTAGAAGAAGAAAGGATAACTACTACACACAACAAGTCTGGCCTCCTCTGACATGGTGCCTCTCTGTAAGCCTGGGTTCTACTACTCACTTCTATCTTTGCAGTTACCCTGTCCAAGGGAACATCACTACCCACAAGCAGCTGTGGCTCACATTCAGTCTCACTGCTACAGCACTGCTCACTTCCTGAAGTAACCACCTCAGCAGTCCTGGCTGCAAGTATGCAGTCTGTCTGGGTCTCCCCCATGCTACCAGACCCACATGCTTGTCTCCTAGCCTCATTGCATGTAACTGCATAAGTACATAGTACTGCCTCATCCAAATGCTTCCCTCTCAGGACATCTGCAGGATGGTAGTTCCATACCTCTGTTGTCTCAAGACAACCTACTATTGGCATTTTGTCTTTCCCACTTACTGGCTCTCTCACCTTTGGTTCCCCACCTTGCCTCCGTGGACATCTGTATGCCACATGGCCCCACTGGTTGCATTCAAAACATTTAACCCTAGTTCCTGGATGTGGACCTGGACTACTGGCTTCCCCTGCTACTGGTGGATTCTGTTGGGACAGTCTGTGCTGCCACCATTGGTTCCTTTAGTCCCATGAGCTGTACTGGGGGTCCCTTTCCTGTGCAGGGCTGCCCTGATTGCTAGGTATAGGTCTCGCTTCTTCCCCAACTCCTCTGAAGTAGCACACTGTCTATCAGCTAACCAGATCCTCATGTCCTCAGGCAAAGTGCTAAGGGCTTGTTCCCTTACCAAAAGGTCTGCCAGCCCTTCAAAAGTGGTGACCTGACATCCACTCACCCAGCTATGAAAATAAGTGCTCAGTTCAGCAACATATTCACATACATTTTCATCTGCCTTGCATCTATGCTCATGAAAAGTTTTCCTAAACATTTCAGGTGTTAGCTTAAAACATTCCAACAAGTGTCTTTTTACAGCAGTATAATCAAAACAGTCAGTGTCATGCATTTTTGCTAAAGAAGTTACAGCTTTACCACGAAATAAGGGGGTCAGGAACCATACCCAGAGTCCTTGGTCAACTTCATACTGTTTACATACCCACTCAAATATATGAATGAAGCTATCAAGATTATCCCCCTCTTTAAACCGTGGAAGAAATTTACTGACATGTTGTGCTTCTGGGGTCCGGTTACTCCCTTCCCCATTACCTCCATGACTCTGGTCAGCATTTCCCTCTCATGTTTCCTCTGCCTTTCAATTTTCTCAGCTTGTAGACCTCATTTTCTCAGCTGCTTCTAGTTCCATATGCATGGCCTCCAACTCAAGTCTCTTTAGCACCAGCTGGATTTTTAAGTCCACTGCAGAAAGGTTGAGCTGTCAATTCTTCGAGGACATTGTATCTCCACTGTCAGTCTGATTGTCCTCCAGGCTGCTTTTTTTCTGATGCAGCTGTAACCAAGGCTACAATCAGGTCTGCCTTAGTTAGGTTTCCATGCACCAGTCCCCTAGCCTGACACATCTCCGCCAGCTGGCTCCTTGTCAGCTTTCCATACTCCTCTGCTGATATGCTGCCTGCTTACCCTGACTAACACTAAGCTAACAAAAGAAATAAAACAATTGTGATCTGAACTCTGAGTATACACTGCGTGGCTGCTTTAGAGTACAAAACACTTTTAGAGATCACTGTACATAAGCTACAGGAATTTGGTCTACCCAGACCACTACAAGCCAGTTAGTGTTTGCCAACTAATCAATATGTGATGTGGATCCCACCACAGCAAACCAATATGTGATAGGATATCCCAACCACTGCCACCAATATGTGATATCTGCGCCCTGGCCCAGCAATCAAGAAGCCTCAATCCTCACCACTGACACCAGAGAGGGTGACTCCTAGAAGAGGAAAGGATAACTAATACACACAGTAAAATACAATTTCCCTTAAGTGCACACAGAGATCACAGTCAGTCTGGGGCTGGTTGCTCCCTTGCTCACCAGGTCCCCAATAAGACTCCCCACTGGCACAGCTATAGGGTCCAGGTCTCTGCCTAGCTGGGCAAGCTAAAACCTCCAGTGCCCTCTCTGTCCAACCAGTGCTTCATGTCCCTGCCCAAGTAGCTGACACAACACACACACACTTTGAGAAGAGGTTATATAACCACACAGACCCTCCTGGGAAAAGGCTGGCACATGTTCTCCAGCTGTGCCCCTATTACCTAGACCATATGGTAGTAATTCTTGCCACCACCCAGCTAATAATTATCAGATACTAAAAGGCCCTTAAAAGGGTGTCCAATTATTACTGTGCAATATTATTATCCAATCGGTAATGTGACTATACAGTCTAAGGCTTATTTTAGAGTGGCCTATTACAATGAACTCTATAAATATGCAATGTACTCCTGAGCCTACTTTGTTTACACAAACCAGCCACAGGTAAAGGTTTTTTAAATATTTAATAATAAATAATTAAAACACAAGACAATACTACTATACCACAGAGATATCTAAGAGTTCAGAGATCACACAGAAACTTAAAATAATACAGTAGGAAAGATCTGATTTCAAAGTAAAATACTTAGTCTAACTTTCTTCTAAGTTTAACTATTCTGAAGAGAAATCACAGTGCTATTATCTTACTTACATACATAAAGAGCACGCAGTGCTGGGTTAGATGTCCAAGATCAAAATGCTCACAGTAACTCACTGAACAATAGTTTTAAAACACTAACCAACAGCTCTGCTGAGGTCCTCCCAAATTACATTTTGACACTTAGGTTTTCTCAGGCCACAAACTGCATTATTTAGCAAGCTAACACCTGCTCAGGAAACTACAACAATAGAATGCATTTCACATATACACACGCTACAGAAATCAGAGCAATAAAGCACTTTCCACATGTAAATGCTGGCCCTTAACTTTAACATTAAAACAATGGGCATGAAACCTTCATCTAGACTCACTGGAGCCGACTTGTAAACATCAAAGAGATTCATAAGATCTTTTCAGCTTCAAAAGACACATTTGAAATGCTTGGCTTGGTTTTCCTTACAGCAGTTGGCAATGTTGCAACACTCTTGAAGTTCACATTTTACAGTGTTTTCTTTCATTTAAAAACACAAGCCTGTATTTTACATTTATTTATACAATTAATAGAATTATGTATCAAATTCTATTTGACTAGGCTGGCAGCCTTTGCCCAACTTCCTCCAATCTTCACAGGTACCCACAATCTTGCTCTAGGACTGACTTGCTTTGCCCTTCATGAGAAAGGCAGTACATATTGGGATTGGCATACCCAATTTGTAAATTGTCTTATGACTCAATTGTATTGCATTTCCTGTGACACTATGATCCTATGAACAAAATTGTATAGAAGGTTATTCCCTTATTATACAGTAAAGTAAAAACTTTTCTTAGCTATAGTATATATTTAAAGAAGTTTTGAGGTCATGCATAATTAAAGGATGATTGTAGCATTACTCTTGCATATTTTACTGTGGTATATATACATAGCATACATGCTATATGTACTTTGTTCAGTTCTACCTTTTAAATATATATATATATAAGTTTATATCAACTGAAGGGGGCAGCTATACCACATCCTGTCAAATAAAAGTTCATGCTTTCAGATTGAACATTCTGTTATATTGCTTCCAGTACAGATACTATGATAATGTGGAAATGAAAGGAAAAAAGAGATAAATGAATAATGAACAAAAAAGGAAACTAATATGAGTCTACATTTCTGATACTGCATGCACTAGGTCTAAGAATGCATCCAATGATATTGAGACAAAAATATGTTGTCTGAAAGTAGTCTAGACAGCATCATTTGCAATAATAGTACACTAGAAGTATTGGCTACACTAAGTATTCCAGTGAAAGGAAGATATAAATAATATAATGGAAGAAGTTATAGGCTTTCATCAAGGATGTATGGTACTTGATGGACACTGGAACACTATAGCGAATAAGGAAGGTAACTTTGCTGGTGGGGTGGTCAGGATATTACAGAATACCAGATGGGAGGAAGTTACTTAGAGAAATATATGCATTTATTTGGGTTTATGTGTGTAATGAAAATGACAGAGAATAAGGTGTAATGTACAGATTTTATTCAGGAAAATACAGTTCTTGAGGAATATTACATACATACTGCATATGGAAAGAGTGCTGCAATATGGTCCAAACCATGAAAACATACCTGGTGATAGGGTCAGACCATGAAACTGTAAATATTAAGTTTTGTAAGCAAGCACAAGTTTATTGTGATAGACATTCATATTTTCCTGTATTTACACTGGAAATAAAGTTATTTAATGATTGGATAGATCAAACTTTACCTAAAGTATTATATTTGAACCTAAGTAGTAAAGAGATTGCAAAGAATTCCGATAATTATAAACTGAAGCTTGGAATGTTGTCACAAGGAAAGAGCATGAGATATGAAATAAGTCACAGTAGGTATTTAGAGGGTTTCAAAGGGTAAATGGCACTCAAGAAGTTGAAGATCAAATGAAAGAAGACAGACTGTATATGCAAGAGTATTTAAAAGCAGGGATGAATGTAGATTAGTGGTTTTAAGACAATACGTTTTTGACAATAACCCTAGAGCAACCAAATTGCTGACTCAATGTTTGCATCAATATAAGGCTGTTAAGATGAAAACTAAAATCAGAAAATATGAAAATAGAAAAGAAGAGGTACATTCTGGAAAATATTATTAATGTAATGATAAATTATCAATCTGCACTATATAGACAATTGTAGATTTTGAGTTAAACACACAGAAAATCCTGAGAAATATTACACAATTAAACCCCACTCAGTTAACAGAAGTAGAAAGAGGAATATTAACATCTTCTTCTTTTCCCATTAGGGGTCACCACAATGGAAAAATGGTCCACATAATGATTCACAGTGGAGTTTCATAGTGTTGAGTTGGCAGCCCAGCACCCAACATTCCACAGAAGGCACACACACACACACACACACACACACACACACACACACACACACACACACACACACACACAAAACACATACACACATACCAAAGGAGAGAAAATGGTGATAAAGGCCCATTGTGACTGAATCATGAATGCAATGTGTTTGCAATGATTCTGGCAGAAAAATAGCAAATATATAATTGAGAATAACAGATATGATGCAGTTTGAGTTTATAAACGGTAAGCAACCATTTGGCAACATTAACAGAACCCTTACATATATTCATTTGAATATGTTTGGATGAAAAAAGTGTTTATAGGCATGATTAGGGAATGTATGAAGTGATGCTTGCAGGCATTTGGGTTTCCACAAACATGGACAACATTAATGTTTAACATCTGCTGAATAACTCATGCTAGGGTGTGCTGTGGTAGTGAGCTGTCTAAAGCATTTGGCCTTACAAGAAGAACTAAGCAGGGGTGACTACTTTCACCATTACTCTTTGCTTTGTATTTAGTTATTAACTAGTAATATAAAACAAACTTAATTGGATGTAAATGTAGAAACACTAATCGGAAAGTAGCCATTTATGCACTTAAATAATATTATGTTACTAACATATACTCTGTACAGATTTTCACAGACTGTTCAGATTTTTGCCTCATATTTTTGGTCTGTTTCTCATAAAATTGTGGTTTTCTGGCAAATCATTGAGGGTTAAAGTCAGAAATAATGACAGTCATTTGAGTTTTAGACTTCATACACTGAGAAAATTCATGCTAATGCAAAACCTGTTATTCTATCAATTTTCTAAATTTGTAATAGCAATAATTAAAAAGCATCCCTATTTTTGGGCCTTTGTCCCCCATTATTAATAGCTTTGTCCAGATTTCTTGCTCCAAGAAGTTGAGAGTTATGGCTAAACCAAAGCATGACTTAAAAATTATATAAACTGAACTATTTAATACTAACAGAATATCAACAAGTAATACAAAGGCTATACTAATGAATTCTGTTCCAACCCATTGCTTGGTACAAAACTTCCCTTTACATGGGGTCATAGCAATGTCAGATCTCTGGGAGTTTTGTTGAAATGGGATGCTGAACAAACAGCTAAAAAGTATAGGAAGAAATTCATCAAAAAAGTTAAGTTAGATATGACTATGGAAATTTATATTTATCACTGATGACAATAAAATACTACTTATTAGGATGTTTTAGTCCTGCTGCTTCTTTATGTAGGCAAAATGCCTATCAATTGGGAGACCAGATATGGAAGAATATGAAAAAGGAAACTAATATGTTTATTTTGGATAACTTAACCTATAGAATCTTACCCCCTCCTCCAAAATACTTGAAAAATGTATTCAAAAGTAGTTGCTAAATTATCTCCTGCAGGAAGTGCTTCTATTCCATAAAAACAACTGGGATTTTGTCCTTCCCACAGTGCTAACATTGCACTTCTAACCTATATACATACTGTCAAATACTGGAGATTATGGGAAACTAGTCTCCTCCTTATTTCTAGACTTGTCTAAACCCTTCAACACAGATTGTCACAGCAAACTTCTACTTCAAATATCTTCATTGGGTCTCTCTCACCCCACCCTTCTGTGATTCAAAAGTTACTTACCGATTCAGTACCAGTTGTAAAAAGGCACACCACTCTCTATCCATACCTCCCAGTTACCACGGGTGTACCACAAGGATCTGTCCTTGGTCCCTTCCTCTTTAACATTTTCACGAATACCCTCCACACATCAGCATAACAGGCCTACTTAATGAGGTGTGCAGATGACTTCACACTCATTTGCACATCTGAAAACATGGTACACCTCCAAAAAATTACTCAGCAAGTTTTAACAGCCACTGAAACATGGCTTTATAACTAACAACTCATGCACAACACCCCCCCCAAAAAAGCAAACTACATTTTTCTTCAACTAGATTGCTCATGAAAAAATAGTCATCTCTTGATAATACAACCATTGAAGTCATGTCTTATAGCAACTTATTATGAATGAAAGTGGATGATAATCTTATATTTGACCCATATATATATATACACAAAAACTCATCAAAAATTAGGGATGCCCTACAGAGCCAAAAACTTTCTCATCATTAAACTAAAACTACACTCGCCACTACTTATCTCATTCCCACATTTCTTTATGATGTTACCATCCTTACTAACGTCCAGGCATCACAAAAATCAAAACCTGAACAATGCTGTAACAAAGTTGTTAAATTTGCAGTAAATTCTCCTTTCAGAACTTATCACTATATAACATTAAAAATCCTAAATCAGTTAGAACTACCCCATCAACTTAAATATACACACCTTCTCACCATCTATAAAATTATCCAACTTACATCTGCTTGTCCAGTGCAAAATAATATTCTACACAACTATGGTTCCATCGGTCATTATGATCCAATGACCAAAAGACAAACCTATAAAACATGCTGGGCTTTGCCTGTACTCATATCCATCAGGTCAATTATCTCCTACCCATCCTTCAAAACCCTTCTAAAAGACTTCCGAATGAAAAGCTGCCTCTATTCTTTCTCAACATTAGGATAAACTATATCCCTAAATGTGAACAACTATGTATGCATACCTTACGTTTCCTTTCTCTTCCTTCTTCATTCACTTCCTTCTATCAATTCTCTCCTTTGGCTTTCTCTCTAAATATACCATAAGCCTGCTTTTCTCTCACTTCATATTGCACTTCCTGTTTGTATTATACTATTTACATTTAATTTCTCTATAAACTGGCTGCAGTTTCTCTAAATATTAAATCATTGTCAAATAACTTGTATCTATTCTTAACCAATGGTTTCATTATATGTCTAATTTGATATAATTATTTTTAACTGTAGATGTTTTTTGTATTATTTTTAATAACTGCAAAATTATTGTTTTTAAATGTTTTGTAATATGTTGGGGCTTTTCTTCCCATGCCTCCACTGAAAATGGTCTCCTACCCATTTGGACTTTCCTGGTAATCAAATGTCAATAAATAAATAATAACAAAACAGAGTACAATAGGAAAAATGAACACTGACAAGGGAACATGGTGGTTTCGGACTTCCTGATTTGGAGGCACAATATAAGGTCATGCAACATAGACTAATATATTTGATTCAAGAAATAGAATATATGTCCAAAATAAGTACCTGACAACATAGTGCCTGAGAAGGTAACAATAGCATCCCAGATGCATGTTTGGGCAGACCTAGAAAAGAAGTATAAAGACTATTAAGTACAGCATTATATACATTAAACATTTAAGTAACTCTATGTGTTAAAGGAAGTGAAACCATGGGAAAAAAAACAATAATGCATTATACTGTATATGATTATAAGAAACATGCAGAAGAAAATGTTGTGTAAATTTGGAAAAGAAAAAGAACAAAGTACTTAGATTTTGGCAACAGAGATAAAATCATTTGAGGTAATAAATTGGGATGAAGCTAGACAAACTATTGGGTTATCAAACTTAGCTTAATTGAAATGATTAACTATGTAAGTCTAATGCTAAAAGTTCAAGGAAAATATGCTGAAGTTGGATAGTAAATTTATTATATCATAAATAGCAGATTTTATAATTGCAGCCAGAAATGAAATGGAAGATCAGAAAAGAGTTATATGCTAAGAGTTATAGGATGTAAAGCAATATTATAGTTGAAAGACAATAAAGCATAAGATAAAATAGCATAAAAAGAATATTAAATTGAGGTATTAGATGTGATCAGTGCAGAAAATATGCATTTACCCTAGATATGTAACTAAATCAGAAAATAGCATTTTTGTTTAGAAACGTTTCTATAGATACTTGTATACCCCATACAAGACTTGAAAACATAAGCCCAAAGACAAAGGACATATGTTGGAGATGTGGTGGTCCAAAAGGAAGTTCTTGGGAACATATATTTTGGGAATGTACAGAACTTGCTTCAATAGAAAAATAATTTCAATAATATTTTGAATTTTATATTTAGAAAAAATAATTTAACCTCAATACTCAGATGTTGTTATTGAGTTGATGAAAAATAACTATGCACTAAAGAGGTGAAAGCATTGTTATCTTTAGTGCTGATAGTGGCAAAGAAAGCTATAAGAAGAAAATGAAAAAACAATACCATTAATAAAAGAGGTGATAAAGTTAATTGCAGAGATTAAAACTATGGAACAGAAATATGGATGATCACATTGTATGAGATCCACTAATGGCAACTGAGCTTGACATAGGCATTTACACCAAATAAAGCATACAAGATATGTATCCATTTAATACAGTAGACTACAATACAAGGCATAAAGTGACTGGTCCAACTGTTAAGATTTGTAGACTAGTGAAAATAAAACAATAAGGCCAATAGTTAATTAATGATCTCAGATGGTATTGTAGATAGCTAAGCTGCGTATTTAACTGATTTTCTTCAAAGATCAATATTACAGCAAACCGGAAATTTTGGCAAGATATAATAACTGATTATGATACCTGGATTTACATGCTTAATAGTGCAAAGTTAATGAAAGTTAAATGTTAGGTAAAATAGCTGATTGTGATAATCAAATGTATGTGTTTAATAATATGGAGTTATTGAAAGTTAAATGTAAGTACTATTTGACATGAAGCTAGTTTATCTGTATTGTATAAACATATAACTATAAAATGGCTATATCAGTAATCAGTGCTAAAATAACAAGTGCATCATGCATGGGGATTGTATAGTATATATAAAAAAAACTACAAATTATAATAAAAACTGCTCCTTACAAAAAAAGTCAAAACTTCAGACAAACAAAATCAATAATAAAAAAAATGGGAAGGCTCTTAGCATCCCTTTATGGGTGAGGCTATACCTGCCTCAGCCTCTTATTTATATATGTTAGCTCCATGGTACCACAAGAACAGAGAGATAAGAAAAGCCCTAAAAATGCAGCTAATTAACAGTATCCCAGTATAATCTGCTGACAATGATTTGATATAGGAAATCTAATCAATAAGTTGTAAACTGGGGAATAGAAATTAAAGCATTTAAACAGCCACCTTTTTTCATCCTAGAGTAAATCAAATACACAATTCTCTCACATATGAGTGATCATTTACTCACGGGGTGCTAGTAATGGATTTTTGTTAGTATCAGTTAAACTTCCTTTTGTAAATAATATGGTATTCCTTTCAAAATTATAAATAACACAAAGACACTAGAACCCATATCTGATGTAATACCTTTTATTGGACCATCATAGATTTTGCAATTACTCAAGCTTTTGTGCTGGCCTGAGCCCTTTGTCAGGAGTCATTTACGTTAAATACAGTGCTTAAATATCCACCTGTCCTTAGAAAGGGAAGTGCATTATTTATTTCCAATTGGTTAAAAAAAAAAAGAAATCTTGAAAAATGCTAGTGTGAAACAAATGCAGCTCTTACTAGATCTCAGAGAATGCAGAATGTGTGTGTGTGTGTGTGTGTGTGTGTGTGTGTGTGTGTGTGTGTGTGTGTGTGTGTGTGTGTGTGTGTGTTTGATAGAGAGAGAGAGAGAGAGAGACCCAGAGAGACTGAAATTGAACAACAGGGTCATGACATGCTACAAAAAACAAAGATTACATGTTACATTAGAGTTAGTGTTTACTTGGCAGAGAATATAACACTCATAGAGACTACGCTGACATTTAATGAGAAAAAAAAGGTGTTTAAGTAGAATAGTTAAATCCAGAGAAGGAAAACAAGTTATAATTTGTAAAATGATAGCCTGTCTAAACAAGCAACCTTTGTGAGATAGATGTTTTAGCTAATAGAAAATATGAATTAGCAATAATGCCCAGTTCACAATGATGAGAAAGCAAGGACTACCAAGAGAATAAGATACAGGATCAAAATGTATAGATATCATATGTAGTTAATATACTACCCATGCTTTAGCTGAGGGAAAGAGAGAGAAAAGGACAGAGAGAAATAGAAGAAAATGCTGCATGTCAACCCAAGAATCAGAAGAACAGAAGAATTGGATAAAATGTTGTTATACTGTTAAAACTGTTTGAACATTAAGGACTTACTGACTGTTCATAGGTTCATAGGTAAGTACTAGGCTGTCTGCCCAAGGGCATCTGTAAGCCTAGTCAGAATGTGTTGGCTTTTGCCTCCCCCTTAGATTAGTTCCCTGTGCCTCTGTCCAGCAGAGCCACTGCAGTGATCCCCGGGGTAAATGTTCTGTTTCCCATCCACTCGTCAAGGTTTCTCTTGAAGAGTGTTAGGGAGGAGCTCTGCCTAATGTAGATTGGAATCCTGTTCCAAAGCATGGGGAGTCTCTGGGACAGGAATCTATCTCTCCAGCAAGTCCTATTTATCATTGTGGTGAGGTTTAGATCCCTAGAGCGTGTGGCTCTTGGGGATTTGTTTTTTTTTAGGTGGAGCATGTCCATCAATTCTGAGTTGGACATGGCCTTGTATGTCAGGCAGAGATCACCTCTGAGTAAGCTGTATGCAACCAAGTACAGCTGGAGTTTCTTCAGTCGGGCTGCATAGGGCATCTGTTTGAGGCCAGTAATCTTCTTGGTGAGGTACTTCTTTGGTCTTTCCAGCTGTTGCAGGTGTCTTGTAAGGTACATCCCAAATGGGGCATTGTGCTCTATGATGGGTCTGATGAGTGATGAGTAGAGGGGCAAAATAACCTCTTTTGTTCTAGATGCAAACTCTTTTGTGATTAGGTGGGCCACATAGAAGGATTTTCTAACCACCTTGACAATATGATTTTCAAAGGTGAGATTACTATCTACTTGGGTCCCCAGATCCCTTATTACATTTTCTGTATTTAGGGGACTACCACATATGTGGTAGTTCGCGGGTACTTCGTTTTTTCCAAAGGGGATGACTATGCACTTTTTGGCATTTAGCTTGAGGCCATGATTTTGATTCCAGGTATCCATCTCAGTGAGACCCTTCTGGAGGATGTCTGTATCAGCTGGAGAGTCACTTATAGCCCCCAGTTTTGCATTTGTCTTATAACCAGTTTAGAGTCGGACCTAGAGCCTGCAACTCTCACCATGTGGGTTCTATCCGTGAGCCAACTGGCAACACATCTCATGATGCAGGGGTTTATTTTCAGGCTGGTGAGCTTGTCTATAATACCAGAATGGGGAATGGTGTCAAAAGCCTTTGTGAGGTCTAGGTAGGCTGCGTTGACCTCCTTTCCCTCATCCAAAGCCTTGGTAACTGTCTCAAAGAAGTTCACCAGGTTTAGGAGGCATGATCTGCCCTTAACAAAGCCAAACTGGGTAGGGTCCAATGTTTGGAGGTACCCAATGTCTCTGTTAATGAGTTTCATGATGATCTGCTCCATAGCCTTGCAGACCAGGCTAGTCAGGCTTATAGGGCGATAGTTCCTGGGGTCCATTGTGGCTCAACCTTTGTGGAGCGGGTACCACTCTATGGGTACGTAGCCTGTAGACAGGCTGAGTTTGAACAGAGTGTTTAGGTGAGAGGTTAGTTCATTTTGGAGTTCGTGTAAGACACAGCCTGGGACACCGTCCAGTCCCATTGAAGCTGTGTTTTTGGCTTTGGATAGGGCTGTTTTAACCTGTGTGTCAGTGATTGCCAGGGCTTTATATTCTTCAGGTATGGTTATGGGCCCTTTAGGGGGTGACAGGGGGGGTGAAGTTTGCACTAAACCTGTCTGCCAGAATGTTGGCAATATCAGTCAGTTCAGTGTATTTTGTGCCATTCTGCACTATCTCAGAGCAGATCTGAGAGTTTCCACTTAGGTTCTTGACATAGCTAAAGAACGCTTTGTGGTTATCTTTGGAGTCCTTGCCAATTTTTCTTTTGAAGCTAGGCTTGGATGATTTTATGAGGGATCATAGTTTCTGGCTGATACTGATCAGGGATGTCTTTCCTTCTTGGGATTTTACTCTTTTCTGTACTAGTTTCCTCCTTCTGTTATATAGTTTGTTTATGGCAGGGGTCTACCAGACTGGTTTCCTTTTCTTGGAGGAGTGAGTCTTGGTTTTGCTTGGGATAGCACGATCCATGCATTCTTGCAGGTGCTCATAGAGTGCCTTTGTAAGGGATTCAGCAGCTTGGACAACATTGTCCTTTAGCATGGGGGCTGTGAACCTTTCCATTTCGGTCTTAAGTAATGTTAAGTTTGCTTTTGAAAAGTTTTTCACTGTGGTTTCCTTGACTGGGGATTGGGGGTGGAATGTGGATATCCAGAGTGATTAGTCTATGGTCTGATCTAACCAGCGAGGGCTTGACCTCCGGTGTAGAACACTGGTCGCCCATGTTGGTGATGACCAGGTCCAATATGCTGCCACATCTGGTGGGGGTGTTGACCACTTGATCCAGAGCATTTGAGTTTATAAATTCTAGGAAGCATTGGGCAAGGGAGTTAGTACTTGAGTAGTTCTCACAGTTAATGTTTGGATAATTGAAATCACCCAATATTAGGGCGTTTGCTAGGACTTTCATATTTTCCAATGTCCCCAGAAATGCAGAATGGGGGTCCTGGGTCATGGTGGGTGATCTGTAGCAATTTGAATTGCAGTTTTGCCCATTGTTAGTTGCACATGGATGATCTCTGAGGCATTGTGCTGTGCCACTAACCTGGAGGTGTGGGTATCCTTGATGAATATGGATACACCCTCACCTTTTGTGTTTCGGTCCAGGTTCTGTGGCCGAAAAGTATGGTATGAGTTATAGCCTAGTAGTGCTGGGGTGCTCTCTGGATCCTTAAACCAGGTTTCTGTTAATGCACAGATATTGATGTTTTCCATACTGAGGAGTGCTTTGACTGCATGCATTTTGAGGTTTAGACTTCTGACGTTGAGTAGCATTACTCTTAGTTTTTGGTTACTTGTGCTATTTACGGTGGTGGGTTTGTCTTTTGAGCCTTGCCTAAAAAAGGCACTATGGGGGTGACAAGAGCCTTGGCCAGTATTCAAAAGCCTAAGGATAACAGGTGCAAGCTGCCTCTAGCGAAGCAATGTGGCTTGTCGAGCATGTTATCCCAGGTGGACAGATACTGGATCCCCTTTGAATGACACCAGAAACTTAGCCAATTGTTGAAATCGAGATTTTTTTCTTTATACCGTGGTATCATTCTTGGTGAGGGCAGGATGCTACTCAAGGTCAGGGTCATACTGGCCTGGGCTACATGATAAGAGAGCTCATCCATGTCTCTCTTCATGTAGTCCAGGGAGGTACTGCTCAGGTCATTCACACCAACATGGACAATGACAGAGTCAAATTTGTACTTGTTCTGGAGTGACCTGATTGCTTATGTTATGTGGTGGATCCTGACACTCGACAGGCAGCTAACAGTAACCTTCTCCTTATTCAGCCTAGTGAGTGGGACATCAGTGTGCCTGACTATAGAGTCACCTATTACTAGTATGTTGGGTATGTTATTTTGCCTTAAGGGCTGTGATTGCATGGCACACTGGTTTTGTGATGTATGTGTTTCATGGTTTGTGTTGGGGGGTGGAGGTTGCTTGGATGTTTGCTTTGGAGGTCTCTGTTGGTTTTGCAGATTTCTATTTAGAGCCTCCGAGTATGTTTTCATGTATTTATGTGTGTTTTTTGCCGGTGTTGGTTTAATGGGTCTATGTAAGACTGGTGGTGTGAGACAAGTATTTCCTATCTCCTCTTGACTGTCTGATCCAGTCTTGGGTTGAGAGAGCTTAGCCTCTAGTTTGGCTGTATAACTGCATCTCTCGCATGTATTAGTGTTTGGTGGTAGGAGGAGGGGGTTGTCTGTGTACATGAGGCAGTTGTAACATTGCCTCAAAATGTCCAGATTCACCAGTTGAACTGGAGAGTACACCTGAAACTGCCCTTTGGACATGCCTGGATAGGTACAGTGAACTGTTTTACTGGATGGCTGGTAAGGTAGAATAGAGAGCCTTGTCCTTCTGTACAGTACAGGAGGGTCTAGTGCTAGGGTTTATAAGTGCTTGCTATAAGTTTTGAGCAAGTGCCGGGCGGAGAAATGAATGGCTTGAGTGCTTAAGTTGAAAGTTTGTCTAGTTCCAAGGGAAAAAAATTGAAGGGGAGGCTTTGTGGAGCCGGGAATAGTTTTACCCTAGCTAACCGGTGCTGCCTGGCACGCAAAACTGGGCAAATGCAGTATTTATAGCAGGGAAATGAAAAAGGTAGAAATTAGCACAAAATGACTCTTCTCTCTGTTTGGATCCATCTCTCCATTCAGAATAATATTTCTTCAGAATTATCTTGGAGATGTTACATTATTGATAGGAACTAGAACACTACAATGTATTTGTTATTTTCTGGTTCACATTCCAGTAAATCTTGTAAGATAACTTAAACACACTTGTTTGCACATTATTTTTTCACACTTCCACTATGCAGAAAAGATTATTATTTGTCTGTTGGTCAATCTTTCTATCCATTTATTAGTATATGTAGCTTGAAAATGACATGGTTTAGTATGATTACACTTTAGCAATACTCACCTTTTGTCTTACTACTTAACCAATATTTCTTATATATAACGAGAAAGGATAATATTTTTGATATTATGTACTGCTACTACTGGATACAAGTAATGTTTCAGAAAATATTTTTATTTTTCTCTTGTTTTCCATAGCAGGGCTGTAATAGTTAAATAAATTGTTTGTTTTATAGGAAGAACACTGAAGAAAAATTACTGGCTCTGCTATTACTAGAAGGTAGCAATCATGCCTAATAACATATTTCATAAGATATTACATTAATTTGTATAACATCATTTTGCATTTGTAACAGCTGTTTAACAAGTAATATTTTCTAATTTGTATACACAAGAGACATTTCACTATTGGGTAGTAGAGTAGCTACTGTTTTTCTTTACAGTAAGTTTCTTTCTCAAGGACTACAGATAAAAAACTGCATTTTGTATTCTGTGAATTGTCGCTGTTATTTTGGTAAACTTCATGAATTTATTAATTTATGATTAGGAATATAGAAAGGCTGTCTCTGGATAGACTGATGGTTTTAGAGAGCGACACACAGAAACACACACACACACACACACACACACACACACACACATACATTAGTGTGCTTGTTCATGTGTGCACGAGCATATGTGTGTGTGTGTGTGTGTGTGTGTGTGTGTGTGTGTGTGTGTGTGTGTGTGTGTGTGTGTGTGTGTGTGTGTGTGTGTGTGTGTGTGTGTGTGTGTGTGTGTGTGTGTGTGTGTCAAAAACACAAAATCCCAAAACTCGTAAAAAGCAGAGTATCGTAAATGCAGAATAGCATTACCACACAAGACACTAACACATAAAATCTTAAAAATGTAAACACATTCTAAATACCCCTATTAAGTGGATAAATATATATATATATATATATATATATATATATATATATATATATATATATATGTATATATATATATATATATATATATATATATATATATATATATATATATATATATATATATATATATATATATATATATATATGTATATATATACATATATATATATATATATATATATCTGCTGATATAACCATTCAACTTTTAGACATTCAACTAAATGTTAGTCAGAATATTGTGCATTAGGCATTTCACACAGCAGTACAAGCATGTCAATCAATTGCACAGTTGTCATTTTGCACTACACCCATATATACAAGAAAGCATTTTCCTCACTATATGCTCCTTATTCATGTCACTTTCTTGAACAGGTAAACAGGGGATATGCAACTTTCAAAGATAACAGTTCATGCCAAGGACCAAGCTGTATTACAACAGACAGCTTAGATGATTGGCTGTACAATAATTTCTTAAAATTTAATATTAAGAAATATGCACACATGATGTGGACTTAACTATAACAAGGAACACATACTACAGAGCGTATATAAAAACAGTTGCAGCCAGTACTGATGTAGTGGCAAAATATGATCATCAACTAAATTTCAAAACTGCTATAAAAGAAACATGCTTAAAAACTATTGAATCTTTTTGTGCAAAACGTAGGAAGTTGGAAAGTAGGGCCTTTATCTGGTGATGTTGCCTCTTATCAGAGTGATAAGACCAGTGGTGGAGTACTGTGCCGCACTTTGGCTACCTTAAAAAACATGTTGATAAATCGGCTCAAGACAATTCAGCACTATTATACTTAAATGATTTTGGAGTTTCCATATAAAAACTAAAATTCAACAATAAACCCATGTTGGTTGTATTATCTTAGCTTTCAATGATTATGGAGAGGTGTATTCTGGTTAGACAAAGCATTTAAAGATGAATACTATTCAATAACTAGGATTAATGAAAGGAAATGCAAAAATATTTTTCAGTGAACTGAACAGAAACAAAGTAGAGGAAGATCATGCAGTTTACGGAGAATTAAATGGTTTACAAAATCTGTCATCACACATAATCATGGTCCTCCAAAACATCTTATAGGTTCCTGCGCAATAAAAAACTGTTTTGTGACACAAAATTTATAGCATGATAATGATATGGACACAATAGAATCTTTAGATTTATTCTCTGTGTATGTATTATATATACAAGACAGTACAAATAGTGGCATTTGTATCACAAAAGCATTGTACACAAATATAGATTAGTTATCTAGTGTATGTTTCTGCATATGGATGTAAACTCACAATGTCCCACTAATCATGTTGCGCATGGGGGTAGACATAGCATGACCTTTCAGCAGAAAGAATTCCGTCTCCCCTATCTCACAAAGAATAATTCACCACTGGGGTTCTTGAATCATTTCTTACATCAGCCCATTACACCTGATTTGCTTCTTATATAGAGTTCACCAGTGTTGGAGGTCTTCCTCCTTGCTTTTTCTGTGACAATGAGATTACACCATGTCACAATCATAGTACAGTTATTGCTGGAAATCTTTTTTCAAAATAATGAAATTAATAAAGGTTGGTAATTAGTCACTTGCAGAAATCTGTTGTCATGCAGATGTTAACATCTTTTAAGAATCTTGATTGCCATAACCCCATGATACAACTATACATATATGTGTATATATATATATATATATATATATATATATATATATATATATATAGAGAGAGAGAGAGAGAGTTTACTATCAAAATTTCAGATGCCATTCAGTCAAACTGGGAATAGTCGAAAGGCTAATTTCCAGTTCATGGAAGGCCAAACCGAAAATAGTTAACACCACAACAGCAAATGCTAGTGTGCATTCGATGTTGTGAGGTTGACATTCTGCTTGGGAACTGCAGCACAGTGGGGGTCAGGAAATGTACCCATTCCCTCACTGTAGCTTGATCTCAGAGTTTGTATATATAATTAGCAGGAGGTGTGAGGGTTCAGCCCCCCACATGGGGGGTCCAGGGGTCTTGTCCCCTGCAAAACGTTAGTTGGAACTGACTGGAAGGAAAGGTACGCTGGGTAATGTCAACTTTGTCAAATATGGACAGGTCAACTTTCCTGGTTTTGTAATTGTGCCTTTCCTATGTTTTCATTTTCAATATTTTATTTCAGTGAAGTCATCACTTGAAGGAATCTGTTTTAGGATTTTGATAGTAAACTATATATATATATATACACACACACACACACACACATATATATATATATATATATATATATATATATATATATATATATATATATATATATATGTATATAAATGTATGCCAATTAGCATTGAACCACCCAATACAGAACATCAAAATGCTGACCACAAAGTGAACACTGATATACTACTATGCATGCACTGAGCAAAAACCACAAGTCAGGAAAAATCTGAAACTATAAAAAGGTTAACACATTCCCCTGGATTAAATAAACTCCATATAGTGTAGTGTCCATGTAGTGCCTATATGGAATCTATCTATGTAGACAGCTGCAAAGTAGTGTCGGCAGCACATACTGCATATTCATGATGCACATCATGTCTGAGTAAGGTTCTGCAGTGCATACCAGTAGCACTGGCTGAGAAACTTCACAAAACAGCACTGATATTGCATCCATATAAGCCTCAATCATTCACCAACATTGCACACCACCAGAGGATTATGCAGTAAATCCAGCCAACCCAAATGACTATCGGAAATCCACAAAAGTTATCCCATCTTGTGTTCTTTTATGTGTTTTGTTATTCATCCCGCATGTTTGCGTGGCACGCCGCAGTGCATGAAAATGCTTATTAGGTTTGCACAGTGGTACCACCCAGGTATTAGACATGACCCAGAGATCTAAAAATAGAAATGGGATGCTTTCATTAAATATAACTGTACATGCTGTGTGACATGCAGACAGGCTAAGCGGAGCTGTGCTACACTGATACATTGGAAGGTATAACACCAGTAAAATAATGCTGCTGATGTCACTACCCCGCTCATGATATAGATTAAATTTTGGACTAAAGTACAACTGGTCCATGGTTCTAATCCAGGAACTGCATACTTTTTAAATATGATGGTTTGAGACTGCAACATATCCAAATAATTTGGTAATGGAAGGGAATGACCAGTGAAGTGTCTTGGTAATGGTTTTTGCTATTTTATTTTTTTGTGAAAAAGGTGTGCAGTGCTTAGCATCATGCAAATATGAGGTTTTTATACATATGTGTATTCTGTGTTGTTTGCATGATAGTAAGTGGCTCACACCATTTTCAAATGCATCAAATTGTACCCAGTGCACACTCTCAGTAAGAACAAGTGGCAGGAAAACATGGTATTTAAAGGGAAAACATTGGGGAATTAAACTTCATACATTGAGGTTTGTCTTATGCAACAATGTCTGGTGCAGGTGAAGGTATGCATTTTAGGGAACAGCTCTGGGATATCCAGGAGTCCAAGGTTTTTATTGGACTCCTGGTTAGGAATCATGGCCCAAACCTGTTGCAAGAGGACTATACTGGCACCCAATACAAAGCAGAAGCCTGGGATAGTTTGGCAAGAATACTTACCAGTGTGACTGGAATCCCCCACACCAGTGAACAGTGTCATCACCACTATGATGACCTCTATAGGAGAAAGAGGGGTACCCTTGATCCGTGGATCAGGGATTGCCAGGCCGGGAATACCACAGTGATGTGTAAGTATGATGTTCATGTATTACCTGAAAATACTCAAGCTGGCTAGTCATAATTGCTTTTTCTTTTCCATTTTCTACAGCTGCAAAAGAGACGGCCTCGAAAGTGAGGTCCCATGATAGGCAACTAAAGAGGATGAGACAAGCATGTGGTAAGTAAGAATAATTATATAAAGCACTTTTATTGCAGCCTTAACAGTTATGGGCAGATTAGTAGCTTTATCATACTTTGTTATGATTCTGAAAATGCATATCTGTACAGTACCTTTCAATAATACCTATATCTGCTGAGAATTCAGACTTAAGAATAACTGCTTTTCCCTAGTTATTGTAGGGGTCATGGTGGTCTGGCAAGTACTTTATGAAGACGTCAATATATGAGTGCTGATAAGTTATGTTAACACAAATCCTGTGCAACTATCCATGTGCACAATAGCAACATTTCCAATATGTTTATAATTCAGGTTCCTAGTACACCCATGTATGTAATGATATGTCCAGATATCCTGCTCTGAAAAGTGGAGAGGTGTCATCTGAAATGCAATGTAACAGTTATATATTCCCAGATAACAGTAACCATGAGTGTGTAAAAGTGTAAAACAAAAGAGAGTTTGCATTATGTTGTATTCAAAAGCAAAAGTACAGTATTACAGTGGACACAGTCCCCACATATAACAATCATCAGATTACACTACTGTGTTAGCTTTACATAAATAGAAATATAATACTATTATATAATGATCATTATAGCATTTCAAGTGCAGACTACCAGACCTGGCCTGCTGCCACATGTAAGCACTGTACATGTAGTCCATGTAATGCAGGGATTTGTTAGCAGTTATAATTGTTTATAGTCGACTGTATCAGAAGACAATAAAGTTACTTCTGCTATCTTGTTATATAATGTGTGAAATTGCTAATGTTCTCCTTTTTTTCTCTTAACCCACCCCATATATTCTTTTATTTATGTATTACTTATTTTTATGATTTTTGTCTTATTATAATTTTATTTCTTTATTCATATTACAACTCATATCACTTTTATTGTTTCTTAAGTTATGTTTATTATGTATACTTTTATCTTCTGTTTATGTTAAATTTAATTATGCACCATTTTGTTTGTATTACAGTTATTTAACCTTTTTATAATGTTTTGTTATATTTCTTTCTTTCTGTAAAATGTTTGATTTATTTTGTAATGTTATTTTCATTTTTTATATTAATACTACAGCACAGCAGGGTAGGCCAGTTCCTCATCATACACCTACACTTGCCCCCCTGCTGCAGCACCAAGGCCCAGTACTTCTGGGCTGCCATCTTGTGGCACCCCACTGCTGCCCCTGTCCTACCTGGACCCTCAGGTAGGTACCCCTATAGGACAGACATGTGTTCCCCCATAGGAGCAGAGGCAGGGAGGGTGCTTACATCACCCATGCAAAATTGCCAGATGTGGTGCATAGGAATGTGCACCAGACTGTGAGCACACATGTATGCCAGATGGACAACATGCTGTCCATCCTTGTATGGCAGACAGGCTCGTAAGCCAACACATCATTCATAGCAGCTAGCGACACAGTGATGGAACAGTGCTGACAGTCCAATGGGTGAGGGCTTGAGTTACAATATTACTATCCTGACATCCACGGGACCTTGATTTCCTCACTCCTACCCCAACCAAGGTGTTCACTCCCTCTTGTGTCTTTCATTGACCCTGTCCTTGTCTTGTATGTCTTGTCTGTCTGCAAATGCTTCATCACCTTCCCAACTTGCCTTCACCAGACTTGCATATATTCCTCCCCAACATTCCACTCTCTCCTTTAAATAGGGGGGGGCACCTATCCCCCCCCAAAAATATCATCCCATACATAGCTCTTCATGTCACAAATGTGTCTACTTGACACACCTAATTTGGTCCAATTGGCTTCACAATGCAATTATATTGTTTTCACCCTCTCTCTGGAGGTGACAGTCCAAATGCATCTTAAAATGTGCACATGTGCCCAGTGTTTTTGTTTGAAGACATGGATAGCTATGGTTCTTCCCTACAGCCTTCTTGCACATTCCTGCCTTCTTGTTACTTTGTTTTCCCCTGCTTACTCCCCATTTCAACACTGTCCTATAATCCCCTTTTCTTTTCTTTAAAGAATCATTGCATGATGGTGTGAGAAGAGCACCATCTCTGAGCAATAGTACGCAGTAGTAGGATAAGGGAATATATATATATCAAACTATACTACACAGTTTTAAAAGATATGCCACTACTAGGGTTGCCAACTCTCTGATTTTTTTTCTGGACTATCCAGAAATCATACTGATTGTCTGGTAGTCCAGAAAACACTTTACAAACTCTAGTATTCTGTTTAAAAAAACAGACTATTGGAAATTGTTAATTCAGCAGATTTACTATGCTTTTTTACAGAAAAGCATAGTAAATCAGCAGGAAGCAGACATCAGGAATGGAAAAAGAGGGTGTTCCACATCAGCTGATGTCATAAAGACGTCACAAAATGGGTGGAGCATGAAGAGTAGCAGGGCGGAAATGGGCAAGGTTATGGGTGACGTGAGGGGTGTATCCTTTCTCCGGTTTTAGCCACAACAAAAGGTGGCAACCCTAGCAGCTACTTTATTTTGAACCTGGTATCATTGGACCTTTGCACAGATGCATTAACCCACTAAGCCACAGTCAGTTAATTAGCAGCTTATATATATATATATATATATATATATATATATATATACACACACACACACACACACACACACACACACACACACACACACACACAGACACACACACACACACACACACATACACACACACACACACACACACACACACACACACACACACACACACACACATCAATTTCTGTATTTTCCCAATTAAATGCATTTGCATGACACTGCACATCATGCACCATCGATCAGCAATACAAGAATGCATTATTATGCAGTTTTCTTTCTTAATTTGAGCTGGAAACCGCATACAAGAACATGTGTAGAAAGTTAGACTGGACTAGCGATGACCCTGGGCTCTAATCCAAGACATCCATATTATATTGTGCTATTGTGACACAATACACCTCAAAGTGGAGCTGCATTTTTTTTATATTGTCACAGATTTGTAACCAGTGCATTTCAGTTTCTGGCACGCAAACCAATGTATTTCTTTTAAAGTGTGAGCACGATGTTAGTCGGGACACACCATTTCAGATGTATCTGAATCTGATATTATTACTGTTGGTGGGAAACACATGCTGTTTCATGTGTAACGCTTTCTGACCTGCTACAAGGTAACTATTTGAACTATCGCCATGCATCCTCTGTCACATCTTCACTATTTATTGTGTCTTATGTGGCGTCAGAGGGCTTGTGCGTACCACGCACGAACGTGAACAATTGGTAAAACAAAACATGGCTAGTACAATATGTTGCAATACAAAGAAGATTATCACTGTTTTAACATACAGGACCACACAGTAAGTTGAGTACCATCTAGTATAAAACATAATCAACAAAAACTGTTACTTGGTATGTGGCCTCACCTATATAAACACCTGTAGCTTCATTAAGTGTCATGTGGGGTGTGATCCTGGTTTAGCTCAACAGATCAGGCCCTCACCTCACATTTTTGGTCCCGATAGTACCAGGTTCGCAATTAGCATTATATAATCCTTTGATTTTTTTTTTTTTTAATTTCCATATGTGTTTACAGTTTGGAATGCTGTTTAACAGCAACATATTTTTTCCAGTTTAAGTTTTTATGCACAATGTGCTCCATGGAGTGGAAAACCCATACAAAATAAATGAATAAACTCTTCTATACCTTTGACATTGCTTGGCGATGCTGCACATCACGCACCAGCAGGCGATAATTCTGTAAAGAAAAGAAATGGGAAAGATAGGAAAGTGGTGAAAAGGGGAGCAAGCGGCGGGGGGGTCAAAGTGACAGCAAGATAAGAATGTGCAGGACGAGTGCAGGGAAGAACAATAGCTATCCATTTCTTCAACAGTAACAAGTGAGCACGTGCACATGTTCAGATGTATTTGGACTGTCACCCCCAGAGAGAAGGGTGACAACAACATACTTGTGTTGTGAAGCCAATTGGACCACATTAGGTGTGTCAAGTAGACACATTTGCGAAACGGAGATCTATGAATGAGATGATATTTTTTTAGGACAGGTGCCCTTTTTGTTTTTTTAAAGGACAGAGTGGAATACTAGGGGGGAACATAGGCAAGTCTGGGGCAGTCAAGTTGGGAAGGTGGGGAAAGATTTGCAGACAAGCAAGACACACAAGACAGGATCTGTAAAGGACACATTAGGGGGTGAACACCTTAGTTGGGGTGGGGTAGGGAATCATAAGCCTATGGATGCCATGTTTGGTGACAATGAAAATCAAGCCCCCACCCAATGGACTGTCATCACCTCCATTGCTATCATTATAAATACATAACAGTATCTAATGTTACAGTAGACATCCTAAAACATTATTTCAAATTGCTGCCCTTACATATGTGGAGTGTGTTATCTGAAACGCATGCAGGGACCAATTTAATAGTACTGCACTTTCTAATTGGAATACTCAAGAATGGCAGCACTTTTCCCTTTTATATTGTTACAGGGTCACTGTTATAATGTTAACAATTTGCAGCATGCTCTTGGTGTCCCTGGTGTATATTTAATGATTTACATTGTGATATGTACTGTATGTCAATTGAAACATTTCCTGTATAATTTGGAAATGTATTTTAACAAATGACAACCCCTATCTTCTCTTTAATATCAGACTGTTTTCATAAACATACTAATGCATGTCCACTATTGCATTACAATGGCCAAATGCATACTCGCAATGATACAAGTGTTTAGCACAATAAACTGGATTTACTCCTAATGGTATAATACCAGTACTTTTGGAAGCATACATACCACTTGTATCTCTCATCCTTTTTAGTGTTCCCTCATAGGCTTGCACATTTTGTATTCTGTCCACATTAGCTGTGGGAGATATATAAACATATTAATGTCAGCAATCAGAAACAAATGCAGGTGCTTCATCATTCAAGCAGTGCCTGTAAGTGATAATCCCACATCTGTGGAGTGCCATCCATCCCACATTCATCCATCCAAAGTTTGAGGATAACCTGCTTCCTCATGCTGAGGTCTCCATAGTGATTTCTACACTGTTCACCAATGCAGGAGATGCCAGTAACAGTGGACAAATCGTGAGCCAAACTATTCCATGCATCCAGTTTGTAATCGGATCCATGATGGCACTTGCAGCAGCAAGTGGGAACCATACTTATTCACTAGGAGTCCAACAAACACTTTGGACTCCTTGCTCGCCCCAGATTTGAGAATGAAATCTGAATCCTTCACCCTGAATGGCAGCCATCTTTAATGTAGATGAATACCAACATACAATGTGATCTCCTGCCAATTACAGCTATAACAGATACTGAGAATGCGGAACATTGCAACCTGCATCATTTGAAAATGGTGTGTGCTGCTTGCCATCACAGAAACACAGGCAACGTGTTTGCATGCAGTTAGTAATACACAATATTTGAGGTAATACAGATATTATGAAAACTGCCTCAGCCATCATGACAATAAGTATTATATAGAAAATACTAGCACAACTACTAGCATTTATCATGTGAAGGGGGATACCATTAAAAAAGGACAGGAGTCTGCAGTATCACAACCCTGCACCTTAGCTGTGACACCCCTACAACCACAGGTGTTCCCAATACATGAATGTAGAAATTGTAGAAATAAATGTTTAGGATTCATTGCATTAGTAGCTATTAAAAGGATACATTACAAAGCAAGGCTGCATTACTTGTATTCAAACCCAGGACCCTTTGAACTTGTAAGGGACATTTAACTCCTGGCAGCACAGGAGAAATTAGATAGCCTGTCGCTACATTTGTATTCAATGTAAGGTTCATACAGGCTCAATATAAGACAATGAAGTGATAACATGCAGAAAATTAATGTATGATAAATACATTCCAGTTTATTAATACATAGTTAATATGCCTACATATGTGTGCAACCCAGACCAACATGCAATGTAGATTCAGAGGAATGCACAGTTGCCTTAAAGCTGTTTTTCTCACATACACCACTGAAGCAAGCTGTAACAGTCATTCATCACACAAGCAACTTCAGCAGAGAATATTTATTTTGAAGTAGTACATGTCAGATGTACACGTAGTGAAACAGTCAACGTGGAATATAATTCATTTACTCCTTATAGAGGCTGTTATGAATCCTGTTTTCAAATATACAACACTGGCCTAACATGCTATGTTCCTCGGTCACTCAGCAATCAGCTGACCAGTACTGTTGTATTGAGTCTGTGTTCAAACAATTCTATACTATTGCCTTTACAATGTTTAAGGATATTATGTAGGAATATGTTATTCAATCACCAAAAAGTACAGCCATGTTGGCTAGCATGAACAAACATTGACTGTTATTTTGTGGGTGTGGATTCAAGGCATCCACTCCTATGTGAGCCTGTGAGATATCCTCCAGAGCACTCATTTTGAGCTTTTGGGAGGGGGCACATATGGGATTCATGTTAGCTGGCAGGTTTGCCAGCACACATGTGACAGATGAGACACATGCTGTTCAACATGCCTTGCCAGTTACAGTTGTACACTTCATGGTTATTGTAGACCCTATCCTGTTCCACATTTCTTGCTGTAATGTGTACATGACTCAGTGTAAGACACACATTAATTTAGGATACTGCAATACAGGATACAATTGTAGCATTACTCTGAATATATACTCAAAAATAATATTCAGTTTTGCCATGTTGTAGCATACCATGCAGTGATGTTGTAAAGATTGTTGATGGCAATGCCTGTAACTCACATACCCCGTGCTATTCTGTGAAATGTTCCTGTGACTACATATATCATATAAATACATACCGTACTTTAGACTGGGAGGGTTTCTTGCACTCATCCCTGTCCTTAAGTCAATGCTGAAATAGTTTGCTCAGTTTCAACAGGATCTATGTTCCCTAGAAAAATGTCCTCCTTGTCTGTATATGTCTATTGTCAGCAGCAGCAGTATCTTCAGCCTGATAGATGTATTCAAAAAGCAGCAGGTAATAAATCTATCTGTGCCTGCTTTGTGTCTCTACTGCATGATCTCAACCCACAAAAAAGGAAACGGAGACAGCAGAGATGCTTTTATGTCTTGTGGAGTAGCTCCCCAGGATTGTCTGATTACCATGCAATTCAGCTCTGTAAGCTGTAACTAGCATCTCTGAAGCACAGAGTAGGTCACGTGCAATCAATTATTGATGTGCTCCATTATAAACAGGTAAATGAGTAGCTGGGTAAACTGATGCTGGTGAGAGTTAGTACATGCTTGCAACTGAGATACACATTTATTTGTTTTTAATATATTTCAACAGAGGAGTATTACACTCCATCAGGTATGTATTCATCTTGTTACCTAAATAATGCCAATGCAGGAATGCAGATAACAATACATGTGAATTAAATCTGTACGCATTTGGTAGAAATATACTCATTACTTAGCCTTCTTTATCATACATGTGAGAGATACAGAGGCTGTAGGGTAGGTATAAAGTTTAGTGCTGTGTGCTACCTATGTACACCTGCTCCATGGCAGGATCCTTTGATAATACCTTTAACATTTCACCATTGTTTGCTTAATGTTGTTCCTGACCCTGGTATTTAGTATGTTATTGGGGAGAGGGGGTGATGAAGTCCTGCTATAGAAAAAAATAGAGTACAATGTTGTGTGGGTTGTGGAACATACTCCTGTATCTGTTAGGGCACAATAAATGATATGATGCTCTTGTTACTCATTTACTGTTGGAACCACCTTTGCTATTTATTGCACAATGTTGAATATGTACAGTATACTCCCCTTTTGAGTATTGGGAGCCTTCCTTTACTGCATAATCTGTATAACAATTTGTACTTGTGTGATCATTATATGGTATCATTATTTTGGCTTTCAGTAAACTGTATGCACCCGAGACAGAGACCACCATTCTCTGAGGCCGAAAATGAGCTAATCATAGATGCACTCAGGCAACACCGTTAGGTCCTACTGTCAAGAGGGAGGCAAAGTATGGCTGAGTGTGAAGAACTGTGGGAAGACCGTGTCAGAAATCTCAACAGGGTGGGCAGACAGATTCACACATATGAACAGGTGCATCACAGAGCAACTGACATGATACATGCAGTGAGGCGCCATGCAGCTGATGTGGCACGTGATCATGAGGTCACTGGTGGACAGACCTCAACAGGGTAGGCAGACAGATTCACACATATGAACAGGTGCATCACAGAGCAACTGACATGATACATGCAGTGAGGAGCCATGCAGCTGATGTGGCACTTGATCATGAGGTCACTGGTGGTGGGCCCACAGCAGAAGAACCCTTCAGTACCACAGTACCAGGTGAATATTGCCACTCAGGAAAGCTCCCAGCAGTCCAACAGCCAATACTTCCTTGATATGAGTGCCACTCCTGCTGCTCAAGAGGAGCATCCAGGTAGGCTGTGTTGGATCTTCAGTAGAATACATTTGCAGTCAGTCTGTAATACTGTATATAGTTTTAATGTGTGGCAGGTTGCTTTATTAGTAGGGTGTAAGTGAGATAGCTGCAGTGTTCATGTCCTTTAACTGCCACAGAGGAATTCCTGGCACACATCTCCACACAGGACAGCTCCCAGCAATCCTTGAGCCAATATGTTCTGAATATGTGTGCCACTCCCACATCACATGTGGGGTTGCCAGGAATGCTTTGTAACATCATCATCAAATTATTTCTGCATTCTGTCATAAGTGTATATAGTTGTGTCAAGCTATATGTGTGTTGTTTTGGGGTATATCAGATAGCTGCAGTGTTATGCACATGTAAAGTATGTTAGCCACATTCCTGATAACATGTATTTGAGCATACATATAGATGAGTAAAAGTATTAACCCATATTGTACAGTTAAGTGAATGGTGCTGTTGTCATTATGTCTTCCTCTACCTTTCCTAGGACCATCAGGGATTCAATGTGCAAGGGCTGGAGAACTAGGTAAGTAGACTGCATTCTCCCATACCGTGTATTCATCTATTCCATCATATCTGCTATACTACCCTCTCAGGCATACTGTTGGTATACCTGTCCACTGCACAAGTGTTTTCTGAATGTCACAGTGTAGCAATCATCTTCTGAGTCTGTATTTAAGATCATGGTAATTGAATGTCAGATTACTGTGAAGTTGTTAATGATAGCAAACATTAAATTATCTGACACAGATCCCGCACTCAAACTGCATACCCTTCAAATATGTCATGGTGAAGCAAAACCAGTTATTCCATCAGTTGTATTTGTTTGTAGGAGCATATTATGTAACATTTGTCCATATTCTTTAGCTTTTGTACAACCACTATTTATGGCTTTGTCCACACTTCTTACTGTAAGTAGTTGACAGGTTTAAATGTCTGTAATAGTGACTGCACTGTAAAGTGCAACATTGTAGTGCAGGTATTAATGTTGTCCTGTTTTTAATATCAGGTAAACATGGCAGTAGTTCTGTGTCCCCTGCATCATCTGATGTCAGTGCCTAATCAGAGTCTGAAGATGATGGTGGCCAAAGTGAGGCACAGCTGGGGTTTGCAGAGGTTGAATCTGACATAGATATTGACATCCATCACCCACATTCAGGATCTCCGGACACAGCTAGTATGCCTACACATACCCAGCCCACTGAGGCCACACATATTGGACAGTTGCAGGGTGTGGACATAGACCAGGAAGTGTGACGACCACAGCTTCAGTGCCTGTTGACACTTTCTGTAGCCAAACTGTTGGTGAGTTGCCACACAGGCGGATTGATAAAGCTGCTCATCAGAAGTCTGCTGTCCCTCCACCACCTAGTGCAGGTGTGTCTTCACATGTCACTCTACATATGTTTAGGGCCATAATGGAGTCACAGGCATATTCAGAATGTCACTCCAGGAGAATACTCAGGGTATTAGATACAGCACAGTCTGACATCCATGACCACCCCCACCGTGTTGTTGATGCACTCAATCAATTCAATGACACATATCAATGGGATATGGCCATGAGGAAGTGCAGCGCATCTGTCATGGAATGCCAGAACATCTGCTGGGAGAGGAACATCGACCTCATGGGATTAGGTCAGCAACTACTTCTGCTGAGAGCCAACGGGGCCATACCTGATCAACCTTCCATAGTGGCAGTATATCCACTGCTCTATTAGAGAGTGTGCTGTCCACACCCATACATAGCAGGCCATGGGGGTCATGATCCTGGCCATTCCCATGAAGGGAGGACACCCAGCAGACATCAGTCACCCTCAGATATTAGCACACCATCTGACCTTGGGTGTGGAGGTGCCAGTGCAACTCCTGGTAGAGACAGTTCTCATGGTCGGGGGCAGGATCAATGAACTATCAGCTCTAACAAACATGGCTCACAGCTGTCTGACATACAGACACTTAGGGCTAGCAATGCGCTTGGCTGTTATTCATCCAGACACTGACACACCAATGTCACATTTAGGGCACCTTCTGCACACATACTAGATCTACATGTTCCTCTTGGCTGCTACCCTTACTGACTCACACACACAAACTCACTAACCTTTGTGTCAGAGTAGGCCTTCTGCACCCCCACAAATCACCCTGTGCAAATGATGATTGTGCCACACCCTGTTGTTGATCTTTTACCTTCAGAGATACTGAGGATATGTGTTTGATGCACAGGGTGACTATCTACATTTATTATGTTTTTTCATATGTCCATTTGTGTTGTTGTCATTATTGTAACTGTCATTCTAGTTAGCCAGTTAGACAATTACTAGCATAATTATTTCTTTGCCATCTAGCTGATTATTTTTAAGGCTTTCATTTCAGTCAATGATGTGTCTCATTAATATATCTAACCCTCTTTTTTCAGGATTGTTTAGTGTTAACTTATGTGTGCACATCCAAAGTTAACCCATTGGATTCTGAGCTCTGGATTGTATGTCAGCACTGCAGACAGAGCTCAAATCAGTAATACAGTATAATGTTTTTCTTCTTTCATGCACATCACCACATGTTCTGATGTTAATAGGCTGTGATAGGGGTATTGTCCTTATGGTGTTTAGAATTGTAGCCAATACATCAGAATATGCTATTCAATGGCATGTATAATGCATGCCCATGAGTCTTACAGGGAGGACCATCCATGCATACCCCTCAACTCTACAGACTTTTGCAGAATGCCCAGATTTTGCCTCATATTTTTGGTCCATTTTTCATACAATTGTGGTTTTCTGGCAAATTATTGGCAAGTCATTAAACTGAATACAGAAAATGATGACATACAGTTGAGTTTCAGAATTCATGCCCTTCAGGAAATTCATGCTAAAGGGAAAACTGTTATTCTATCAACTTTATAAGTTTGTAAGAGCAATATTTAAACATTCCCCCAGATTCATGAAGCTCGGCGCAAGGCCAGTGTAAGGCTTGCGCCGGCCGTGCGGCGTATATATGGAGTAGTAGCGCCATATGCATATTAATGAAGGCGTGCAGCCGCCACAGCCACGTGCATAGGAAACGTGCGTGAGTGCATGGGGCGTACCGAAGTTGCGGAGGGAGGCATGTCAATGTCGGCTGTCGATGAGCAACCTAAACTGCTGAATAGTATAGTCCGCCTGCAGTAAAACTCGCACCTATCAGTGTCCGTGGAGACTGAAACATATACAAAGCATGCAAGATAGTCCCTGCGAACAGAAAATGAAGAAGCAAACACAAATGCACGATAGGGAATAACAGGTCCCTACCCTTGAACAAATGGCAGAAAATCCGCGTGCCCGTGGTCCAATGTAGTGTTTATAGCTATACCATGTGGAAGTGAAACATATCATATGCTAGGGCGCCACCATGAGGTTCGTCCAGCCCAATGGAGAGGGTCACCAGCTGACCCATAATGTGAGGGAGGGTACATAGCTGTGCAGATGTGTCCATAACAAAATACACGAGTAGAAATGTAGATATATGTAGTGACTGTCATGTCCGAATCATATCCCACAAGGGATGTAATAGTCACATACAAAAGGTATGTCTGTATCCCACATAACAAATGTGATAGGGAATAGAATACACATGTAAACGAATCAGGAGCATAGAAACAGCTACAACAATAAGGACACATGTAGGCTGAAAGGAACAGTATGACCCGTACCATCGACTAAGAATACCACCTGTCCCACTTTGCGAGCGACAGTACCGCTGCGGTCAGATGTGTCCTGACACAAGCATGTAAACATGGCAAATGTGCAGAGATTATAGGACATAATTATCCCTCAGATGTCATGTAATAGTGGCATTAAACAGTTGTTCTCCACACATATATGTCATAAGAAAAAGAATAAGCCACAAGACTAAAGCTTAGATATAGGCAAGAGTTGTAAGTTCTATCTGCCGAACTGACCGTGGGTATGTGTCGGCGTGGAAAATGTGTTGTGTCCACCGTTAATGTTACATTGTGGCCAATTGAAAAGGTGGAAACAGTACCGTAGACTGTGGGGAGGCATTGTTCACAACAGTCGTATATGTGGAAGGAATAGCATGGACATTGGAAAAGGTGCCATCCCCCCAATGAGTACAACAGGTCTGCAAATCCCAGGAGTCATCGGTAGAAGCCAAACTAGTATGTGGCACAGCCGAACGGGTAGTACCCGGGTATACCAACTAAGTAACGAAAGTAAAGTATGGGCATGTAACTATGTGTGTGAGGTACAGCACGTGGGAAGCAAACATGGCAGGGTAGTCCACACAACCATAAAGGTACCCGACACCTGTAGGGCAGTCAATGTGCTACTTCGGCCGTGTCATGGCCCAACAACAAAAGTAGTGAGCTATCGGATGTGAGTAATTTGCATGTGAGGGGTGAATGGGTAATGGTAAAACCCGCAAAGGCGATACTGTGTCGTATGCAGAAAAGGTGAACCAGAGGTATAGGAGGGGGCAGCGGGTGAAGTGGACATAAACACAAACACATGGAGAAACAGCTGCAAGACAAGCAGACAGGCCATAGTGTAGAACACAATCCCACAAACATATGTATCATGTAAATGTGCGATCAAAATGTATAGATATGTCACCGTCACATACCCACAGGTTGGTCCTGATGGAACTGGCCATAACAAATGCAACACACCTGGCTGCATAATGGGCTACCCAGCATACCCTCCACATCACACAACCCAGCCCCGTAACAGAACGTCCACCAAATCCACCCGTACGTGGCCCACTGGTCCGTTGCAGACACAGCTACACATACCGACCCCTACGCATATGTAGTAGGTATTGTCACCCTAGGCAGTGTCAGGATAGCAAACCATGTATTCCCTACATGTTAAACCCCCTGCACATTTTCATGAAGCCAAAATACATTTCGATATCATGTCTGTGTGGAATGGTCCAATTTCTGGAATATCCCTTACGGGATAAGTAACCTGTGTAAATAGTAGAATGGGTATGACGACAAGATGTCCAATCCTGTACATATCTGGACACAAGTCAGAACGTGAAGTACAGGTCCAAGACACTGTCCAGACCTGAGTGGTCATGCATAACCCAGTACCCAGGATAAAACACCTTCCCGTGATGCACGTGTCCCCACACAAATATGCGGGAGAATATATCGCACACTCGCATAGTGGCAAACGGCAGAAGGGTGAGGAAGACACCCGACATTAACAGGAGAACCCTGATGAAGTGCGAGGGATACCTAGTGTGTGCCGGCGTGACCGACCATACCTGACAACCCGTGTGAGTTAGATATCTGGACAGAGCCGTGACTACAAGTGAGACAAAGGTACAACAGCAGGTACAATATGCAAAGATAGCTGTTAGAAGTTGTTCATGTATGTGCAGTCTGAATACCCGGGAAGTCCACTGGGCGAAGAAGTGCCCAGTAACAGCGGAGGCCCGGGTAGAAAAGCTCCACAAGCAATACAAGGAAATAAAGGCTACATAATGTTAAAGGTAAAATGCAAGAGTAAAAGGCATACAGTCAGGAAATACACATGCATAACATGTGCATAATAAGACAGTGCAAATCCAGAGTTTGTAGTGGTAATACAGAAATGTACAACAATGACATACTGGGAGTCAAGTGAATGTCAGCTAAGTCTGGTTAAGCTGGAGGGTAGAGAGGAGCAGGAGTATGGAGAGCTCAGAGGAGTGAGATCCGTATAATGTATAACAGGTGCAAGCAGGAATATATCCATGTGGATGGATAAACATAGATATATCATAGAATGAAAGTTTGCACAATGGCATTAATGTCCGGAGTATGAAGTCTGAAACTCAACAGTCTGCCAGCACGTCCTGACATCTGTCCCTAATGCCGAGCTACTGCTGTGCCAGAACACAACAGCGTATTACAGAGGTTCATACCATATCACTCAACTGTCCAGATATTTGCAGAATGACCAGAGTGTTGGCTCATAGTGTTGTGTGCCTCCGGCAACCTGCGTCTGTCCGGTAAATAGGTGTGGATTGACGTCACGAAATAATGAGCATTAAGTATAGCACTCCACATCCCGCAGAAGAGTCATGACAATGCAAAACCTAGTATTCTATCAACATTATAAGCTTGTAAGGAAATTAGTTAAAATGTGTCCCTCTTACTCTCCCCATCATGTAGGGTTTGCGCAGATTTTTTGCTCAAAGAGGTCGAGAGGTATGGTCCGTACATATATACAGTAACAAGCCATGACATTTGTGTAATGTACAACTGCATGCCTGTAGTCACAACATGTCCAAGAAAATAACCCGTATGAATGAATACAGGTAATAGTCAAATGTGAATGGAACCCCCCCCTCCTTGTGGAGCATGGACCATAACAACCCCACCCATAATATGTACAGCCAACAGAATAAGCTCCTGATAGGTACCCAAACACATGTGTCTATAAATACAGGTAAAATGTTCATAATAGGGAGATGCTCCCTGTCCACATGCTTCATCTGACATTTGAACTCAGCCAGGGAAGTTCCGTTCACCAGGCGGACAAGCTCATACCCAGATCATTACATGAACACCCTGACAATCAGAAACGTGTTTGTGATACGACTATATGCCCTGGTGTTCTGCATATCCTCGGAGTGATTAACAATGCAGCTGGGGTCCACAGCAGTAGGCAATATGGAATGTGTAATATGTAATACCGCGTTTCCCACAGCAGGGGAATGGATGCCTGTGTTGTAAGTGAAGCGGTGAGGCGTATGTTGATGTAGCTAAGTACTATGGGTATGCATATCAATGAAGCAGAACAGCAACAGAATACTGTTTCTGGCATCCGTCCAATGTGAATGCAGTCCCAGTTGACCTACGACCACTGCAGATATCCCTGTAAAGTGTAATGAATGCGTTCGTGCTGTACACACAGTTAAATACGTAAAGGTGAACCGTGTGTTTCACACCAGTCCGTAAACCGGACTACAGATAAGTAAGTGTTATGGTCAGATGTATGAAAGGCCGCGCAAACACACATTTATTAAACAGATGTAACCCACAACATGTAATTGCAAGTGCGCCTGTGCGTGTGTGATCCGCTCACAGCATAGTAAATAAATGCTGTTTCCCCCACGTTAGATATACATGGCTCAAACCTGTTAACCCCGTAAAGTATGAAACCAGACAAAGGCATGCAAACTACTGGTACAAATAGGGACAAACCCCAGATATGTGTCAGAACAAACATAGAAAGTGGATAGAATAACGGGTGTGTCAGTAGCATGGATTCTCTGAAGGGTATGCAGTCGTAACCTGAACTGCTTGCCAGTATTTCCCAACGTAAGTCTTTAATGAAATGCCACTACATTGCCAGATAGACACAAGTTTATGAAAAACACACCGAAGATAAAGAGGCAACCAGCTGTACATTCTGTGACAATCTGTTCAGTGGAAAGGTATGGTATGGATATAGATATATGTGTATACACATAATCCACAGACGTAAACCAAAGCAAATTATGAAATGAGGACTGTACATGTATATATGTATACACAAACATATGTCCCGTAGATATGACATATGTACATAAATAGGCCACGGCATAGCTAATATGGGTAGACAAACAGACATGCACGAAAGGTGAATAAACCACTGCCTTCCAAACCATTGGCCAGAAAGTGACAGTCCAGCAAGTTCTACACTTTAAACATGCATATAGGTGTCCATTGCAGGACCCCAAAAATTGATCCATACGTAGTGTCAACCGTCATTGACGCAAAATAAGTGACCTCAGCAAATACGATATAGCTGTACATGCAACAGTAGCAGGTGCAAGGGTAATGACACATGTGTCGATAGAATGTATGACGCATTTAACTGATATCCGGAGAGTGGGGAGTGCATATAAGTGTCTCCACACTTTAGTACCGCTCACATTAAACATGTGTAATGGGTACTGTGGAGGGGTGTCAGGTATGGGAATCATGGGTATGCAGAAATGGGCCTAGGTGTTGTTTGGCAGAGATTTATTAGGCCCGCCCCATGGGAGTGATGTGGGTATAGCACACGCCTATATTCTCAATAATGGGGCAAACCATCCACTGGATATTGCGTAAACCATTGTGGGAATATGTAGGTCCCTATATCAGTGTCATGTAGGCGATTATCATGGATGGACATGCGTATGACCAAGATGCAATCATAACTGGCAAACTGTCAGAATAAGACAGCTGCACTAAGGCATAGTACATGAAATACAAATAGGGACTATATTAGATATACCCCAGACAAAGTCAGAACATTGATAGAATACTGGCGTAGCCAGGAATACGAATGTTATGAGTGTTACTAATCATGACATAGGAATGTCAGTCACTATTATCTAACCGCACAGTTCGTAATGCCTTGCCAGTAATTTACCAGAAAGGCACATTACTATGACAAATGTAACAGGAGCAAAGGTCAAACGTCAGGGCGTTTACCTATAATGTATATTATATATATACTGACGGAAACAGAAACCTGGTTCAGGGCTCCCGAGAGCACCCCAGCACTACCAGGTTATACCTCATACCATGCTTTTCGGCCCCAAAACTTGGACCGAACCACAAAAGGAGGGGGAGTATCGATATTCATCAAAGATACCCACACCTCCAGGTTGGTGGCAAAGCACGAAGCATCAGAGACTATCCATGTGCAACTAACAGTGGGTAAAACTGCCTTCCAGTTTATAGCCTGCTACAGACCACCCTCCCAAACCCAGGAACCCCACTCGGCCTTCCTGAGAACACTGGAAAATATGAAGGTCTCTCCAAACACCATTATATTGGGCGACTTCAACTACCCAAACATAGACTGGGAGCATTACTCTAGCTCCAACACCCTAGCCCAAAGGTTCCTAGAATTTATAAACTCAAATGCTATGGAACAACTTGTTACCACTCCCACAAGAGGGAAAACATACTGGACCTGATCATCACCAACATGGGGACTCTATGCTCCAGACCAGAAGTGTATCCCTCACTGGTAAGATCAGACCATAAACTAATCTCACTGGATATTCACATCCCGACCCCACCCCTGCCCAGAAAACCACAGTGAAAAACTTCTCTAAAGCAAATTTTACACTCCTCAAAACTGAGGTGGAATCCTTCAAAGCCCCGGCCTGTGGAAAATACAGCCCAGACCGCAGAATCCTTTATAAACGCATTCTATGAACACCTTCAGGAATGCATGGATCATCGATCCCAAATAAAACCAAGACCCAATCCTCCAAAGGCAGGCGTCCTGTCTGGTGGACCCCAGCCATAAACAAACTATACAATAGAAGGAGGAAGCTACTAAATGATAAAGCAAAATCCCAAAAGGGAAGGCATCACTGATCAGTATTAGCAAAAACTACGGGCACACATAAAATTGTCTAAGGCCAGCTTCGAGAGAAAAATTGCACAGGACACTAAGGATAATCACAAGGCTTTCTTTAGTTATGTTAGGAACCTGGGTGGTAATTCCCAGATATGCTCAGAATTAGTCCAAAATGACAAAAATACACTGAACCCACAGACATTGCCAACATCCTAGCTGACAGGTTTAGCGCAAACTTCTTCCCCTCCCCACCAAAGGGCAAATATCTATCCCAGCAGGGTGCTGCCCTCCTGACATCTCAGATGCTCAGGTAAGAGCCGCCCTCTCCACACCAACAACACAGCATCAATGGGACCAGATGGTGTCCCGGCTCGTCCTACATGAACTCAAAGAAGAGCTAAACCCAAACATAAAACTACTGTTCAATCTCAGCCTTACTACAGGATATGTGCCCAAAGAGTGGCGTACAGCAACAGTGGTCCCTCTCCATAAAGGTGGTGCCTCAACGGATCCTGGAAACTATCGCCCCATAAGCCTGACTAGCTTGGTCTGCAAAGCTATGGAAAGGATCATCATGGACCTCATAAATAAAGATATTGGGGACCAACAAACACTGGATCCTACCCAGTTCGGCTTTGTTAAGGGCAGATCCTGCCTCTTAAACCTGGTTGATTTCTTTGAAACAGTCACCAAGGCCATTGACGAGGGAAGGTGGTCCACACAGCCTACCTGGACCTTGCAAAGCCTTCGATACAATACCCCACTCGGGCATTATAGATAAGCTCACCAGCTTAAATATAAACCCCTATGTCACTAGATGGATTGCAAACTGGCTCAAGGACAGAACCCACATGGTTAGAATTGCTGGAGCCATGTCAGACTCCAAACCAGTTACAAGTGGTGTCCCACAAGGCTCAGTCCTGGGACCTCTCTTGTTCGGTATATATTTCTCGGAGGTACAGGCCAAAACGGAAGGACTGTGGCTGACCAAGTTCGCAGATGACTGCAAACTGGGTGCCATAATCGACTCTCCAGCCGACACAAGCATCCTCCAAAAGGGCCTCATAGAAACAGACAACTGGTGCCAGAGCCATGGCCTCAAGCTAAATGCCAAAAGTGTATAGTCATCCCTTTGGCAAAAACAAAGTGCCCACAAATTACCACATAGGTGGAAATCCATTAAGTACAGAAGAAGTAATTAGGGACCTGGGGACCCAAGTTGATAGCAGTCTCTCATTTGACAACCACGTGGCCAAAGTGGTTAGAAAAACATTTTATATAGCCCACCTAATCATGAAGGGATTCACATCTAGATCAGGGAGGTCACCGTGCCTCTTTACTCATCCCTCATCAGGCCCATAATTGAGTACAATGCCCCTTTGGGATGTACCTTACCAGACACCTGCAGCAACTGGAAAGACCCCAAAAGTACCTCACCAAGAGGATCAAAGGGCTCAAACAGATGCCATATGCTGCCCGGTTAAAGAAACTCCAGCTCTACTCAGTGGCATACCGCCTGTTCAGAGGAGATCTGTGCCTGACGTATAAAGCCATGTCCAACCCGGAATTAATGGACATGCTGCACCTCAGAAAATCCAAATCCCATCGAGCTACGCGCTCGAGAGACTTGAACCTCAGCACTGAAATAAATAGGACATGCTGGAGGGACAGATTCATAACCCAGAGGCTCCCTTCACTCTGGAATAAAATCCCAGTCCAGGTTAGGCAGAGTCATTGACTCTCTTCAAGAGGAATCTTGATGAGTGGATGGGAGATTGTAGGCTTACCCCGGGTATCACTTCTGTGTCACTGTTAGATAGAGGCACAGTATACTAACCTCGAAAAAGGGCATAGCAAAATAAATTTAAAATGGGTGGCGAAAGCCAAACACATTCTGGCTAGGCTTATAAATGCCCTAGGGCAGATAGCCTAGTATGAACCTATGAACCTATGAACCTATGTGTACAGGTTAGGGGTATGAAGGTAACCTGTCCAAAATACATGTACAGAACTAGTGATACTAGGTGAACAGGTGAGAAGAAAGACATCAGGACAAATGACAAACATGTACAAGTCATAAGCATGTACTCCGACAAATGTGAATGACAACGTATGCCCTGTGAAAGTCAGTGTGGAAGGTTAATAGACTCAAAAGAAATGTGTCCCTCAGGGTGTCATGCAGTGTCACCATTACAATGTCCAGTCCCCCATACTCGTACGTGAGCTCTGCCACTGACGGAAAGTGCAAATACCGGCATACACATATGGTACATGATAGACTAATTAGTGTGGATAAGCAGCTGTTGGCCTGTGTGAGGAATACTATCCTCTGGGTGGGTGTGTCCTGCAATATAAATGTAATGGCATGTGGCCTGTGATGCCGCCATACAGTGTGTGTATTGGTGTCATAAAGTTGATATCTTGTATCAGACACATAGTCCGCAACTGTACAGATTTATGCAGAATGTGCAGAGTTCTGCCTCATATGTTTGGTGTGTTCCACATAAAATCAGTACCATTCTGGCAAATTCCTGATAACTGAAGTCATGAAATAATGACAAACATGTGAGTTTAAGACATCAAATCCATCAGAAAAGTCATACTAATGCAAAACCTATTATTGTGTCAACTATCTACGTTTGTAAGAGCAATATGTAAATACTGCCCCTATGTGTCCCACTATCAGTTAAGGCTTTGTCCGGATGTTTGCTCTAGGAGGTGGAGTGGTATGATCAGAAACAGATACATGTGTGAGGAAACAGCATTATCGACTGCAAGATAATGCAGAAGGTATGAAAAGCGCTGCAGTAGGACATTCAGTACTGTCCGCAGGTATGTGCTGACATGTCAAATGACACAGCAGTCTACATAAAGTACCTATAGGGCTATCACCTTTACAAATGATGATAGTGGGACATACCCAAAGCCATGCACACAGCACAAATAGACATACACACAGCAAAACTAGGCCATGATACATGAAGCCTCTGGCGTGTACGAGTAGAGTGAGAGTACAGCAAGGATAGATGTCTGCCAAGTTATACAGCAAATGCCTGCAAGGGCGGGTAATACAGCCCGTAACACAAATGTTGCATGGACAATGTAGGGATTTGCAACATACCCCATTGGTATGTGAAAGCTATGCAAATATGCGATACATGAAACAGTCAGCTGTCCATGCAAGAGCAGAGTTATGGGCAGAAAAAATATATATATATATATATATATATATATATATATATATATATATATATATATATATATAGATACAGACATACACACACACACACACACACACGTGGCAGGGTTGTGAGCAGAACACGAACGTAACCACTGTACCACACAGCAGCATTATGCAGTGACAGAACGTGCAACCATGAGTAGTAGATCACGGAAATCACACAGGCATATGTCTAGCCTGTAGACAGCGGCATCAAAGGCAAAGACGCCGCACAGATGTTATGGTGAGTGAATACTGTAAAAGCAATGTACTATTGTCATGCAGCTGAAAACACACACACACACTTGGCAGCGCTGGGAATCGAACTTACACTTAACTACCCCATCACACTACAGCATGATTCATTTACAGAACGCGCTACCGAGATTACTAAACACAGCAGACCCACAGGCATTCTTCTAGGTGTGTGTCAACATCTGCAAAGGCAAAGACATCAGCAGGATATATCTGTGGTGCAAAGCATCTAAAAGCATAACCTGAGTCCCCAGGCGGACGGGAGCATGCACACACACACACACACACACCTTGGCAGGGCTGGGAATCGAACTTACACCTAACTACCTTATCACACTACAGCATGACACATTTACAGAACGTGCTACCGAGATTACTAAACACAGCAGACCCACAGGCATTCTTCTGGGTGCGTGTCAACATCCGCAAAGGCAAAGACGTCAGCAGGATATATCTGTGGTGTGAAGCATCTAAAAGCATAACCTGAGTCCCCAGGCGGACGGGAGCATGCGCACACACACTTGGCAGAGCTGGGAATCGAACTTACACTTAACTACCCTCTCACTCTACAGCGAGATTACTAAACACAGCAGACCCACAGGCATTCTTCTAGGTGTGTGTCAACATCCACAAAGGCAAAGACGTCAGCAGGATATATCTGTGCTAAAAGCATAACCTGAGTCCCCAGGCAGACGGGAGCATGCACACACACATTTGGCAGGGCTGGGAATCGAACTTACACCTAACTACCCTATCACACTACAGCATGACGCATTTACAGAACGCGCTACCGAGATTACTAAACACAGCAGACCCACAGGCATTCTTCTAGGTGCGTGTCAACATCCGCAAAGGCAAAGACGTCAGCAGGATATATCTGTGGTGTGAAGCGTCTAAAAGCATAACCTGAGTCCCCAGGCGGATGGGAGCATGCACACACACACACACTTGGCAGGGCTGGGAATCAAACTTACACCTAACTACCCTATCACACTACAGCATGAGATTACTAAACACAGCAGACCCACAGGCATTCTTCTGAGGTCGTGTCAGCATCCGCCAAAGGCAAAGACGTCAGCAGGATATATCTGTGGTGTGAAGCATCTAAAAGCATAACCTGAGTCCCCAGGCAGATAGGAGCATGCACACACACACACTTGGCAGGGCTGGGAATCGAACTTACACCTAACTACCCTATCACACTACAGCATGACGCATTTACAGAACACGCTACCGAGATTACTAAACACAGCAGACCCACAGGCATTCTTCTAGGTGCGTGTCAACATCCGCAAAGGCAAAGACGTCAGCAGGATATATCTGTGGTGCGAAGCATCTAAAAGCATAACCTGAGTCCCCAGGCGGATGGGAGCATGCACACACACACACACACACACACACACACACACACACACACACACACACACACACACACACTTGGCAGGGCTGGGAATCGAACTTACACCTAACTACCCTATCACACTACAGCATGACGCATTTACAGAACGCACTACTGAGATTACTAAACACAGCAGACCCACAGGCATTCTTCTAGGTGCGTGTCAACATCCGCAAAGGCAAAGACGTCAGCAGGATATATCTGTGGTGCGAAGCGTCTAAAAGCATAACCTGAGTCCCCAGGCGGACGGGAGCATGCACACACACACACACACACACACACACACACACACACACACACACACACACTTGGCAGGGCATCGAACTTACACCTAACTACCCTATCGCACTACAGCATGACGCATTTACAGAACACGCTACCGAGATTACTAAACACAGCAGACCCACAGGCATTCTTTTAGGTGCATGTCAACATCCGCAAAGGCAAAGACGTCAGCAGGCTATATCTGTGGTGCGAAGCTTCTAAAAACATAACCTGAGTCCGCAGGCAGATGGGAGCATGCACACACGCACACACTTGGCAGGGCTGGGAATCGAACTTACACCTAACTACCCTATCACACTACAGCATATCGCATTTACAGAATGCGCTACCGAGATTACTAAACACAGCAGACCCACAGGCATTCTTCTAGGTGCGTGTCAACATCCGCAAAGGCAAAGACGTCAGCAGGATATATCTGTGGTGTGAAGCATCTAAAAGCATAACCTGAGTCCGCAGGCGGACGGGAGCATGAGCACACACACACTTGGCAGGGCTGGGAATCGAACTTACACCTAACTACCCTATCACACTACAGCATGACGCATTTACAGAACGCACTACCAAGATTACTAAACACAGCAGACCCACAGGCATTTTTCAAGGTGCATGTCAACATCCGCAAAGGCAAAGATGTCAGCAGGATATATCTGTGGTGTGAAGCATCTAAAAGCATAACCTGAGTCCCCAGGCAGACGGGAGCATGCACACACACACACACACACACACAAACACACTTGGCAAGGCTGGGAATCGAACTTACACCTAACTACCCTATCACACTACAGCATGACGCATTTACAGAACGCGCTACCGAGATTATTAAACACAGCAGTCCCACAGGCATTCTTCTAGGTGCGTGTCAATATCCGCAAATGCCAGGATGCCAGCAGGGATTGTATAGAGAGTGTACAATCAGACATAGTACTGTCCCACGGTAGACGTATACAACCACACGGCAGTGGTGTACTCGTGGCAACTATACAGGTATTGGAGCACTACAACAACAATACATAGACACAGTACGCACCACAGACAGTACACCCTTCCAGATAGTCACCCAGTGTGTACTCGGTAGGCATCCATCCTGACGTTGAAGATGGAAATCCGTTGCCTGGATGACCACCATGGCAATACAGGATGTCAACGGCCATGCCCATGCACAGAGGGACATCACCGACACAAGGTGTCACTGGCCATGGCCACACACCTGGTAATATACGTCAGTTTGGACTGTACTGTGTGTCGATCTAAACAACGACGTACTGGGCATGCTCACATACTTAGCTGTTGCAAAGGGCCATCTTGCATGCAGATGGAGTGTAAACACGGAAGGTCTCAGATTGGACTGTACCATGTGTCCATCTACACAACTGCGTACATGGACTGTACTGTGTGTCCATTTACACAACAGCATACTGGGCATGCTCACACACTTAGCTGTTGCAAAGGCCTGTCATGCATGCAGATGGAGTGTACACACAGAAGGGCACAGTACAGAAGGGCACAGTAAGGTATAACTGTCCTCACACACAGGGCGGTCACACATGCAGTGACCTGTACACACACAGTTGCCATCACAGCTGTCATAGGTGCAGGTCACACACGTACACACTGCAGTGTACACTGTAGCTGTCAAATCATCACCATGTCATCGGTGCAGCACTACACAGCCTTACAGTACCACAGCACCATGTGACACATGACCACTGGGCTGTACAGAGGTGTGCACCAGTTGTGCAGAGTACACATGTACCAACAGGGATCCAACAGGTGTTATGCATTGCAATGATACCAGTATACATGAACAGGTCAGCTCAAGACATACCACGGCCCTTACACAGCTGTGACACATGACTGTTGCTGTACACCAATGAACACACATCAGGATATGTCATACATGTGATTTGTCAGATGGCATGCAGCATGCCTGTGATACAGCAGAGGGCATGCAGCTCAGACATTAATAGTGTTAGTAAGCATACCTCCCTGGGGTGCACACTACAGCAAGCAGGTGTCATATCGGTAGCCATGCAGTTCACACAATCATGGTAGTATGCATGCATCCCCATGATACACCATGTGGCCCAGAACAGGATAACAGTACACATGGCTGACGTGACCTTGACATGTAATCTGCTGATGTGCATTAACATGCATACATGTCTGACACAATGGTGTCCTGACACATGTACAGCATCATAATGGGCTTCACATTGCAGTGTTGTGTGTATGCCCTACAGATAGAATGCATGTTTAGCAAATGTGCATGAGCATGGGAGGGTAGTGTGAGCCGTCTACATTTCTATACAGTGTGAAGTACAGACACTGTGCCATTGCGTGGCATCATGAGGCATCTATGTTGCTGTAGAATGCATAATATGTACACATTGCATAGCCATAACTGCAACACAGTCGTGATGTTCAACAGATCGTATATGGTAGACTTCAGTGACTCCTCCAGTAGCTGTGCACAGGCTTTTAGGTTGTCCAGTGTACCACATCAACTGTATAATCGGTCAGCAAAGGCTATAATTGGACCATGTGTGGACAATGTGCAACAGGGTGTATACACATCCCATGTACTGTGTGGCTACATGTCTCTGGCCATCCCCCATGGCCATGTGTGCACATGTGTTGGCCAATTGTGTGTGATGGCCATCTATCTCACATGTCTGTGTTGTCCCATATGACATACACCCATAGATGTCAGATATGTCACAATCCACAGGGCTATGCAGACAACGGGTTGTATGTTTGGTATGTGGGGTATAGGTCATGCGATAGTGTGACAATATTGCAGACAGAACACTGCGTGTCTGGGACATGTCAGGTGGCACATCATAATGTGTGCACCCAATGCAGGGGCATATGACACAATGGTGACACCTGTGGGCTGCCCATATCACAGCTCACTGTGTGGTACTGTGTGCGTACCACACATGTTGTTCCAATGCATACTACATATGCCTCCATTGTAGAACACCTCCACCATTGTATGCACAGCTGACCACACATGTCGCAATGACAAGTACTGTGGTTTCAAGTCGGTGTATCCTTTCATTTGTATATATTGCACATGGGTGGCCTGTGTGAATGATGGGTGATGTGACCTGCATATCATGACTGGAACAAACATCAGGTGTGCAAGTGTTAACTGGCCACATGGCAAATAGATCTACACTGTAACATGCCTGGTACTGATGACAGTCTCACCTGCAATGGACTCATGTCTGTGCGGCATGCCAGAGGTACCTGTAAAGGGGTGACACACCAGTATGAACATTATCCATGACTGTATGACAGCCACAGGTTGCACTGTGCATGTGAACACATTCACCTGTGTAATAGCATATAGTATGCACATGTGTGCATACACAGCGTAGCATACTGTAATATGCAGCATGTGTGTCCACATACCTTGCATATGTTGTTACTTTACATAATGTACAGTGACACATGCAACTACATGGGATATAATAGCCATATGTGCAGTACTGACTTACCAGGCAACTCTAGGCTCATTGGTTGGGAGACACCCACCTCCACGATGGCAGCTAGTGTTTGTGGATGCTGTTCCCTGGGTGTCCCCAGACTGGCCAGTAGCTCCTCGGTGTGTGTGAGTGGGGGCTGGGTTGGTGGCCCACCACCTGTTCCACCTTGTTCCCTGGCGATTGCAGTGGCATGCTGTTTTGCATGTCGTATCAAGTCCATGCAGTGTCTGCACATCTGCTGGTAGGTGCGGTTATGGCCACCCACATCGTTCACCCTCCTGCCTAGATCCTGCCACAGGTCATCCCGCTGCTGGGCATGCTGTGGCACATGGCTGAACAACAAGTCATAGTTGTCATGGAGCTGTGGGATGAGGACATCATCCTCCTGGTGGCTGTATGCTGGGAGGCGTGTACGGGGCATTATCTGTAAGACATAATGATGGTGACAGGTCACAGTTTCAGAGATGTACAGAGATACTGCTGCACATACATTTTATGACATCTACTACATCTGCACAGTTATCTTTGCAAAGCATCATGACACTGACATGACTGACATGTTTGTGTCACACACATGTCACACCCATTATGCATTGGATATCATCACCATATATGTGTGCCACCTCATTACAGTGTTCATACTCCATGTAAATGCTGTCTTGCTGTGGGCATGTCTATTTGCCTGCACTTGTGTTCTTACCTATCTGCACATGCCTGGATGTGTCCACAGTAATGCTGTTGACCTGGATGCTGTGTATATGTCACATATCAACACAGACACAGCCGTAATGGACTTGAGCAGTGACAATACACACATATGCATGGACACCTGTACATGCATGTGTTTTGCCATATACATCTACACAGCACTGTACAACTGTTCAACATCCTGCCACGGATCGCCTGTATTGCACATGTGATAGACATGGGACAATGGCTAGTCAGACGACATTCGCAGGGATGGTTATCAACCATAGCATGTGCGGGCACAGTTTCCAAGCTGTAACAGACAGCCATTATGCCATCGCAAGGTGCATCAGTGCCACATTACTGATCCAGTCAGTTGATAGTACATCTACCATGCGGCCATCACACCATGTATGACTGGGATGACATGTGCAGCTTTGATGGACAGGGTTGCATGGTATGGCGGGAGTATGTCACATATATGGCACAGGGATCTGTCCAGCCAGTGGGGATCCTAGTATTAGGACGGTGGCTGTCCATGAAATATGTCTTATAGATCAGGATATGGACATGTAGCATGTCCATCATCATGGTGTAGCAAATGTCTTTCTGCAAGGTAGACAGCATGCTGCATAGTGGAGGTGAGGATTGTGAAGGCTGGTATCACACATCCATGCATAGCCATTACCCCTTGAAGGTGGTATGTGATCCAATATTGGTCACCACAGTGCTGTATATGCCTGTCCAGTGATCTCCGTGCTCATGGATGGCACCCTGACATGACATGGGTACCTCATATGACTACCTAAGGGGCCTGGAGAAGTCAGTAAGTTGGGGGGTGCACTGCACAGCACCATCCCTTACACAGTGTCCATAATGTTGACCACAGCCTAGGTAGTAGTTTATGGGTACAGGGATGTTCACCTAGCGGTGACAATGCTGGTATCATCCATCAGACTGTGCACATATGTCACACACCTCACCCACACAGCCCATTCTGTATGTTGTTCACAACACTGACACAGCTATACTGATAGGTCATGGCCATTCACAGCCTTACATACACAGATGCCTAACATTTGTCTGTGTGGTATGTGCTACAATGAGGGTGGGGTACAACACATTAACCCTGTTCTACTGTAGCTGGCACTGGTGTGATGTGCACATGTCACTCTTGCACCTTTTGTAGTTGTGAGTCTGTCAACAGGCCACTGGTGGAACACTCCTGTGACATACAAAGGTATTTGTAATCAAACATCCGTGCTGTCTTGTACATCTGTACTGCTAACATCTACAGTGATAATGGTTCATGGACATGCACACCATACTCAGCAGGGTTATAGTGCGGTGCCACCCAAAATGACTGTCATCACCACTTGTGGGTTGATATTATCCAACACCCTATCTGTATTGTATGGTCATGCTAGGCACTTGTTCAGAACTTGTGAGCATGTCATGAGCTACTGATTACTATAGCACCCATTCCACACCATTTCCACAGGTACACTGGCTGTCCTACACTTCCCAGCTTGCTTATGGTACAACAGCTGTTGTACACACGTAACGCACATATCCTGTGGGACATGGTTGTATATACAGGCATGTCCAACTGTCACGTACCAGTGCTACTGCCTGTCTATATGAGGGATATGTCGTACATGTGGCAATAGAGCAATTGTCTCATGTACACATTCAATGCTCACCTCCCAACATACGACACTACAGCCTGTGGGGGATGCACTTCTGCAGCCGTGCTGGGGGCACAGCTCTCAAGTGTACCTCATTACGAGGAACGTGCCTCATTTGGGGTCTTAAAAGGTGCATGTTCCTCAAGGTTCCACATTGAAAGGGTCTGTCATACATTCATTGTTGGAAATTGTTTACCTGCTAGCCATGGCTAAATAGATGGGAATCATATTAATTCATTAGAATATCTTTATTATACGTAAAACCAGCCTATTTTAGCCATCATATGCCCTTCCTAGTTGAAGCTGTTAGAAAGCCAGTTGTAAGTGTTCCACATTTTGCCCATTTGTCACACATTATGAGCACTAATGTTCCTCATTTTGGGGACAGGAGGTTGACAGCTATGGCTGGGGGTAATGCTGTCACCAACCCTGACTGCACTTGACAGTCATTTGGGGATGTGTAACATTCACAACACACCCCACCCATCACATAGTCTCACATGAGCTACACCACTGGCCACACCTATGAGGACAACTTGTGCAGTACGTCTCCATACTCAGTGTAGGCACCAGAGGTAGCCCCCATCATGGAAGACAACATCACCAACTTATAGCCCACAGACTCATGTGTGCCCATCACATACAGCCAATAGGGAGTTATAACATTCACAACACACCAGTCATAGGTGACTCTGTAGGGAGTCACACTGCAGTTCCACACAGCAGGCTACGCAAGGCGATAGTCACTTACATCTTGCTATCAGGTAACTGCTTCTGCAACATAGCCTATGCACCCATGCCACACCTCACCATGTTAGTCTGACTGCCCTGTGATGCCACTTTACAGACTACGTGTGCAGGGACATGCAATAGCTCACCAGTCTTATAGCCCTGAGGGTGTGGGCCAAGCCCTGGGGAGCATTTTGCATTTTTCCGGACACGATACCACTGTACAACGACCGACTGTGTCACTTCAACAGTTGCCTGTGCTCCTATTGTCATTCCACAGGCATTTGGTATCTGTCCACTTTGACTGACCTGGTCAAACACAATGCTGTGGCACAGATGACTTGCATCTGTCAGCCCTGGGAGTACAGCTCACATGTAAGGCTGTTGCTGCTTCTATACTGCCTGTCTTGCACAGTTTCCAATAACTGTCACCGGCAGAACAGGAACTGGCAAGCACGACATGGGGTCATGTGACACAATGCTTGCATCTTCCTCTGTGATGCACGCAGGCAAGGCACACCTTATAATGCACCACTCAAACATCTCTGCAGTGACTGGGACCTGCCTCTAGGCTCTGCAGAGCACACCTGCAATGACAGGTTATAGACAGACCATACCTTTCAGGCACATACCTGGACCGGCACACCCACAGCTGAGGGGTTCCCATATCCCACTATGATGTGCACACATCCTGGCTAGTTACTTAGCACAATGCATCAGAGGTGCTCCATGTGCAACTAACTGTGTCCGGGACCGCTATACACATTGTAACAAGCTACAGACTCAACATCATACCCCACGGTTAACATACCTTCTTTGTTGGTATATTGGACAGTGGGCCTCAGACAGCTACTACTGATGTGTGACTGACACTACCCCACACTTAACTGGGATAGCCACTCATGTACCGACACATCCATGAGTCATAACCTCCGCTCTGCTGGATCAACCCATACACACCACCTCCAAGACCTACATTAACCTTGGCATGAACACTACCACCATGTGACTGATGTTAGACTCCTGGGGTTATCCCCTCATTGGTGGATTCCGAACATATGCTAATCAACCTTGTTAGCCACATCCCGGCACCACACCCATCACAGCATACACAGTACAGGAGTACTACAACACCTACTACAGACGTCTGCTGACAGCGGTTGTTAACGTCATGACACCCGTGCAGATGGACAATGCACATACAAATGCTGACACATACAGCAGTGCACTTCATTAGCATGTACACAACTGCATGGATCATGCTATTCCACACAGAGCCATGATGGTACACACCAGATAACAGACGCCACTCTGGTGGTTATGTTCCATGGACATATGATGTACAACAACAGGTGTAGGCTGTTACACAGTGGTGTACATTCCCATGTGTGGGGTGGCTCACTGGTCAGCCGTGGTAGGGCCACAGGGTCCCTCATCACATACTCCAAGACTAGCTACATAAACATGACTGCGACACATTCCGGGGTGTACCACCAGGCATTATGGTGGTATGTCAGTAGTCGATGGCAACACCCACATCTGCTGTCACATACAACAGTCACTCAGGAACATTACAGACACAGGTGATGTTGGCAACATGCTGGAGGATGGATTCAATGCTAACATTACACCCTCTCACTCACTACAGGGCCACAATCCATACAGGAACATTGTGGTGTCCCTGTGGTCACACATACACAGTACTGACCTGCACTCTATATGTCCTGGGACACTGGCCCCATGTCACCTTCCAGCGTCCCAGGCTGTGATGTCCACCAACCTCTGAATGACATGTCTCCCCTCTAGGCCACCATATTCAGTAATAGCCTTGTTTCAGACATTGTAGCCCCTGAATGGCACACAGTAGCATTTATCACACTACACACAGGTGGCACCACAATGCACGAGTGGGACTATAGTCCTACACACCTGACTGGACTGTTCTGCATGGCTATGGGGCACATCATCAAGGACGTCATTCACAGAGACATTGTTGGGCTCCCGTCCTTTGCTGCCACCCGGGTTGGGCTTGTTAGGGCCAGAGCATGGCCCCTACACATGGTGGACTCATTTCATACAGTTACCAGGGCAGTTGCTGATGGTACGGGAGTCCACACATCCTACATTGTCCTCTCATTGCCTTTCAGCACCATTCTCCATTCTGGTATTGACAACATACACATCCACCTGCACATCGTACCCTATGTCCCAGGATGTTATGCAATGTGGCTCATGGACAGGACACACACAGTGAGGCCAGCATACCATAGTACCTACTACATGTCAGGTACATTTGGCATACCACAGTCCTCAGTCATAGGGCCCCTCATGTTCAGTATATGCTTCCCTGTGGTACAGGCTAGCACAGAGGACTTTCCCTACCTAGCTTTCAAAACCCTGCATACACAGCACCATGATTGCTCCACCAGCTGATACTGACTCCATCCATATGGGTGTCGCTGTGACAGATACATGATATGACTATCATGGCATCAAGCTGCATGACACAAGGTGCATGAACATCACCTTTGCATTACACCATTCACCCACTGACTATCACATGGGTGGTAGTCCCCTACATACATATCACATTGTACATGTTTGCAGTACACACATATGTCACACCCACTCCTGTGGTTACCGTATTGCCACTGTGGCGTGGATATCCTTCTACGTGGCCACACCTATCTGTACTGGGTGTGTAGCTGGTACATAGGCACCCATTGTACCTCTGAACTCAAGACATCTACACACATTTAAGGGTACACCACCCCATTTAGGGTGTACCTTACACAACAGCTACAGCTTTACATACCACAACATTAACACGCCATGACGTTTACTGAGCTCTGACAGTTTAAGTATGCGGCTGCACTACGGACACCACATCTGTACACATTTGCATACTACATAGTCAGGGGTGACCTCTGCTGATCAGACAGGGCCCATGTCCACAACATTATTAATGGATATACTCCTCATACGCAACATAAGCAAAAGCCACTGTGAGCAACATGCTCATGGATATGTGCACACATGCCACAATGAGTGGGATGTGCTTGAGGATTATATTCCCAAACCAGACACTCACCATGCTTTGGAACATAAGTCCTATGTACATCACGCAGGGACACTCAGTAGCACTGTTCATGTGATACCTCCCTTGGTGGTTGGGAGACACATGTAGGCCTGGGATCACTGCAGTGGCTGTACTGTGCAGAGGTGCAGGTGACACATGGCTCTGCTGTTCACAGGACACTACCCTAGGGAGGTGCCACTAGTGTGAACACTGTAGTTGTGCTTACACATGGACTTGTCAGACTGCATAGTACCCCACTATGCACCTGTGAAGCTATTACATGTCCTTTGTGCATGGTTACTTGGTAGCCCTTCCATTTAGATTAGCTATCATGCTATTACAATGTCCCATGCCTACAAGCCATATGTATCCTTTTATTGTACATGCCAATAGACGATACCTGTGTTATGTATGATATGCCTGCTACGCTGTGTAGAATATCTGTCATATCTACCTACAATACTATACATTACACATATTTCACATAGTATCCCATAATGCAAAGCATACTTGCACAGTGGGACCACCTTAGATATGTCATTAATGTTATATGCCCATACACATGCGTGTTGTGACAGTATATCAACATATACTATCCCCTGCTATGGCACTTCCTTGTTGGACATACCCTACCACTGACGGCAGGTTGTATGGAATTGTTCTGTTTAACGCCCTCATGTAGCATCCCTTGTGGTGTCTGTGCTGTGTACCTTGTGTCCCACTGCTGGACGCACAGTTTCTACAAGCGTTAGTATGCTCAGCAAGACATCACTACATAAATACCTTTCCCCACTTTATGCATTGCGGACATGTTTAATTAATGCAAACCAGGCTATACATACAGTAAAACTAATTAATACAGATCATGCTATACATAACCTTACATATCAGGTGTTCTACATACCTCGTTATCATTACAGCATTTCGTTTCTATCTCTCTCACAGTGATTCAACTGGTATTTGGTATGAGCATACGGTTTGAATGTCTGCCATGTCATCCTTATATACGTCGATACCTGTAACATGTGGATTCATCCCGCCAATTGGTGTTCCTGAGTGACTAATTACTTGCATATCAGCTTTGCAGCTACTCCATTCACCAATTACATGGCAACAGTGGGGTATAATTGAATTCACCTCTTGGGCATTGCCTATTTGCCCTACCTTCGGGGAGATGGTCTGTATTGTGTTTTGTTATGTGTAATTGCAACTGCTATGCATGGAGACAAGTATAATTTGGATTCATGTCCCCGTGGATTGTGTGTGACAGGTAGAGTATTTGGTTCAACATGTGGGTGTACCTGTCATCCCAACGTCTGATAACGGAGTATTGAAAACAAAACCTGTAACATGGCTGTTTGTTCCATTATACAATGCCTGCAATTTTGCATGACGCCTTTAATTGTGTCTCTCACACGGTATGTTGAGGGTTCTGCAGTTGTAATTGACTGACTGGATGTTTGTGCTGCTATTACAGTCTGTATTGCTTTAGTTTCTAGTGTGGGGGATGTTGGTGGGTGTACGTAGCATATACAGGTTTGTGGGCCTTGCATTTCTACATAATCCGTATATATGTGTGTGGGCTCCATCCCTAATTAGGGAGCTAACAGTTAGTAGACTTATGTTACGGGATTGCACATTGGGCCATTGTTAATTGGTTTCTATATCGTCTGCAGGTGAGCTTGCTACTTGTGTACCTCCGTAATTGCAGCGATATATCAAGGGATATGTGTAAGTGACAGCTATCCCTTGTATTTCTGTCCCAGATATTTGCAGTCATTGCGGTTGTGTTGGTAAATGAGCCTGTTTGCCATGGGTTGCCACCTTTTCATATGGTTATTGTTGGACACTTGCGGGACACACAGCGGTGTTTACAGGCCAACACATAGCCACGGTCAGTACAGAGGTTAGCACATACTTTTATCCTCAATACATACCTATTGTTGTGGGACTTTGGCTACTTATCATATTGCATGTAACATTTATGTTTCTTACATGCAGGCATAACTATTAAATACAACTATTACATTATATATGGGACATATTAATGTCCTACCATCTCAGACATTTGCCCTTTGTACTGTTTTATGTCAGGACACACCTGCCCAGGGTGGGGCTGTCCCTCCTACTGTGGGACAGGTAGTAACTGTATGCCTATGGCTACCTATACCCACACCTACCGTACTGATCTGCCTCTGTCTTGGCACTAACAAACACATGTTGCAGACACACACACATATTACAGTCACACGGAGATGCACATGGCACCCTCAACGCCACTTACACAGACTACGGTACTCACAAACACAGTTGAACACAGTACCTACATGGACCGCAACACTGACATCAGTGACTAAATGTCCCTTCATATCATCATACTATTACTCGCGGATGTATTGTTCCCGTACTGTGTTCTATCGGTCTTTCAGCCTCGTGGTTACGCATGTCAGTATGTTACACATTCCATAGTTGGCGGTATCCTATTTATTTGTACCACCAAGGTGTTATGAATGTCGTTGAACTATCTATTATATTTGCAGATATCGCTGAATCCATCTATATCAACATATATCACTTTATTGCCCTTTCTATCTGTATTATATATATGCATATGTGTACATCGGGGAACGTGACAGGCACACAGCACCACCATATGCTGTAAGGCTCATGTACTGTTCAGGTGTTGGCATTCTGTGTTCCACTAGCTGTTGTGTTTACAATGTTTGAGGGCTGCCTATGTAGGAGTCACACATTGGGCCACCTATACATTACAATTTACAGGTGGTCATGTTTGTGTGCCATCCATTTTACTGTGTGTGCAGGTGGAGAGGTGTCAGTCCGTAGGGGCCTACACTGTCAGAGTATGTGCTATACGTTCCCTCTTTGCCAAGGCATAGGCATATTGGGCATGCCTCTGTCTGCCTACTGGGGCTGGCACAGTGTGTTCATGGTCTGAATCCCTCTGTGCCTGTAATGGCCTTGGCAATTGCGGTGGGCTATGAGGGCCTTCACCATTTTGTCCCTGCTGCAGCTGCTTCCGCTGGATCATATTATGTAGCATGGCACATACTATGACGATGTGGGCGCACATGCCTGGAGAGTACTGCAAGGCTCCACCAGATGTATCCAAGCACTGGAACCGTGATTTCAGCAAACCGAACACACGCTCTATGATGATTCTGGTTTGTGCGTTCACCTCATTATGGCGTTCTTGCATGGGTGTGTATGCATTTCTGATGGGAGTCATCATCCACGGCTCCAGTGCATTGCCAGCATCCCCCACAAGATGGCCATGTGGGATGTCCCCCCTGACAAATACCTGATACAGCTGTGAGGCATGCCAGATATGGGAGTCATGGTAGCTTCCAGGGCTGCCAGCACACACAGCCATGATAATGCCCTGGGCATTGCACACAACCTGGCAGTTGATGGAGTGGAATCCCTTGCAGTTTATCTAGTGCCTACCATGCTCACTGGGTGGTGACTTGACTTATATGTGCGTGCAGTCTATCGCACCCAGTACCTCCGGGTAGTGTGCCACATGGTGGAAGTGGCGCATATTGCTGGCCAACTCCTCCAGAGTTCGGGGGAAGTATATCTGCTCATTGGCATGTGGTAACATGGCATCCAGGAACTGGTGTAGTACCCTGGATGCTGATGCCTGTGAGATACCCATTATATCTCCAGTTGGCCTTTGAAAGGTACCTGTGGCCACTATTCGCAGGCTTACACATACCTTCGTGCCCACTGGGATGGGTTCCCCTCTGTTGTTTCTGGTTCTTAGGCATGGCCGGCACAGCTCCACTATTTGCTGTAAGATGTCCCTGTCCACCCTGTAATGCTCTACTATCTCCAGGTCATGTAGCCCCTGGTAGGTTACCCTTGGTCTGAACACTCTCCTTCTCCTCTGAGGCCTGCGGTGGTTGTCGGCATCATCCTCCACAACACCGTCAGTCTCTAACACATGCTGATGAATCACAGCTATGGCAGCTCCCAACATGTGCATTTTAAAAGTTCCCCGTGTGTTTACACCTATGGTGCAGTGTTTGGGAATACACAGGTGTGTGTTGGGTGCTTTCACACTTTATACTATTGTGCTGTGAACACCGATGATGTCATAGGGTGTGTATGTACGATCGTAGCTACAGGGTATCTTATGTGTTTTACTGCTGGAACTACTATTGTGGTGCCTTTGGTGTTGAATTACATTTGCCTGCCGTGGATTACCTCTTGACCTTCCCTTTACATTTCTGCACATTGCACCTACCATTTTCTGGTGTGCATCCTGCAGCCTACTTTCATTTGTACTTTCCTGGACCTGGCGTATCTTGCGTTATGTGTGCTACTGCCGGTCTGCTCTCGGTTTGCTTTGCTCTGCTGTGTCAGGTCTCCTATCTTTGCAATCCAATACCTCCCCTCCTTTCTTTGCATTCCAATGCCTCCCCTATCCTGTTTTGCAGGTTTCTGCAAGCAGACTTGTCAGCTGCCGTCGATTGGCCATCGTGGGTTGATTGGTGTTGATTGCTCATTATTACACCAATTACCCTACTTCAGCATTTCCTTCTTTTCTTCCCCTGATCTTCCTGTTTTTGCTATTGTTCGCGGCGCATGCGTCCGATTACTGGGTTTTGGTCACGTTTTCATCCCTGTACACATGCGCTTTTGGGCACCATGTGTGCTCTCAGCTAAACGATTCTATACCTTCCTCCCCACCCCTGTCCTGCAGCTTTGCTTAGCAATGGACAGGCCAGATTTGCATTGCTCCAATGTGCTTACTGCTACGGTGGCACACCCCTCTGCTGATGTCATGTATCTCCTCTGAGCCACTCCTCGGTGTTATACCGCTGCGCCGTATGGTACAACCTTCATCCAGCGGGACATTTGCGATTCAGTATTATCTGCCTCATTTGCATGGCATTGACTACTAATTCATAGTTACTGTGCCAAACACTATCGCAGGCCCTTAGCAACCCTTGCACCTTGGTTGTGGTGTTCCATGCCTACCATTGTGTATTATGCTGTAAACCTGATTTCTATTAAGTTGCGATTTTATGACATTTTTATATCATTTCTTTATGTTACAACTTCCGCACACATGCCCTGCGGTTGTGCTGTGCGTTACTGTGGACATGACATTAAATGTTGTTATTTACGTGTTGTGCATCTTTTCTTATGCTATTGGCTGTGTATTTCGCCATTGGCATATGTTAACGTTGTGATACCTGGGTCTGGCCCTCTTCCATAGCTTTGATGTTCTGTTTGGGAAAATGTAAACCGTGTTTTTTGGTTTACATTTCCATGGGCTTACGCTACACCTGCACCACTTCATGAATCACTATATGCCTTCATTTGCATGGTGCGACACTGCACATGGGGTGATTAGCATACCTAAGCCGGGTGCTGCGCAGTTCTGGTGTACTCTGGTAGTGCACGTGGAATTGGATCGTACCTGAATCGCTCGACGGCCATATTTGGCATTATACCGCCTACGCTATGCCTGCGCCTGGTGCAAGCTTCATGAATCCTGGGGATTGTCCCTATTTCTGGTCCTTTGTATCCCTATTATTTATGGCTTTGTCCAGATTTCTTGTTCTAAGAAGTTGAGAGGTATGCACCCATGTCCAGCATGGAATCATCAGTGATCCATGGCAGATAACATGTTCACATGAAGTCTGCCAGTCTGTACTCAAACAGGTTTCTGGATGTGCTTTGCATGACATATAATTGGAGTCCTAATGCAGATGAGTGACAACCTTTGAGACATATATGTGTCTACCCTGCATATCTTATGTATGCCATACTGTACATTGAGGTATCTGACTGTGGTGCCATAAGACTTATGGATGTGCAGCATATTCATATCATTTGGCCCAAAGACTGCCATGTAATGCCTCATTATTCTGGTTCAAAACTATATATCTGATACTGCATACACTGACAGCTGCTTCAGTCTGCTGACAGAAGAGACATGTTGGAGACTCTCTGATGTCTTCATACTCAGAGATGTCTGATATCTGTCAACTTCCTGCAGGGTCCTGGGACAATACTTACCAAAGGGAGGATTATATACATCAATGTGGCTGATGATGAATGAGTATAGAGGAATTATACATGTTTTGTCAATTTCATGCCTTCCCTAATCAGATGTAGAATAGAGGATGCCTTTCATAGGTTCATAGGTTCATAGGTAGGTACTAGGCTATTGGCCCTGGGGCCTATACAAGCCCAGCCAAAAAGGTACCCTGGCTTTTGCCACCCAAGAAAATTATTTTCCTGTGCCACTGTCGAGCAGAGCCACAGAGGTGATCCCCAGGGTGAATTTCCTATTTCCCATCCAATCATCAAAATTTTTCTTGAAGAGTGCTAATGAAGAGCTTTGTTTCATATAGATAGGTAGCTTATTCCAGAGTATGGGAAGTCTCTGGGACAGGAATCTATCCCTCCAGCATGTTCTGTTTATTGTGATGACAAGGTTTAGGTCCCTAGAGCATGTAGCTTGGAGGGATTGGGATTTCTTTAAGTGGAGCATGTCCAACAGCTCTGGGTTTGACATAGCTTTGTATGTTAGGCAGAGATCACCTCTGAGTAGGCGATATGCGACGGAGTAAAGCTGGAGTTTTCTGAGATGGTCTGCAACCTCTTAGTGCAAGAAATCTGGACAAAGCCTGACAAATTGAGGGGGGGGACAAAGGCCCAAAAATAGGGGCACATTTTTAAATACTGATCTTATAAACTTAGAAAGTTGCTAGAGTAACACCATTTGTGTTAACATACATTTTCTGAAGGATTTTAAGTCTGAAACTCAAATGTATGTCATTATTTGGTGACTTCAATCCTGACATCATCCTAGTGATTTGCCAGAAAAAACACAGATTTTATGAGGAACAGACCAAAAATATGAGGCAAAAATCTAGACATTTTTGCAAAAATCTGGAAGGTTGAGAGGTATGATGCTTTGCTCCTCACAGTACACACATTTATTAGTCGACACGTGTTTCAGGATATGTTAATGCATAATTGGGGCATACTGTACTCCAAAGCAGACATCCAAGCAAATGCTACCCCACAACAACACCCACGTATCACATAGTTCACAAAGTCAGTGTGCCACACAGTCACAGCCCTTAAGGCTAAACAACACACCTAATACACTTGTAATAGGTGGCTCTATTGTCAGACACACTGACGTCCCTCTCACCAGGCTGAACAAGGAGAAGGTCACTGTAAGCTGCCTGTCGGGTGCCAGGATCCGCCACGTAACACAAGCACTCAGGTCACTCCAAAGCAAGTACAAATATGACTCCTTCATTGTCCATGCTGGTGTGAATGACCTGAGACATACCTCCCTGGATTACATGAAAAGAGACATAGAGGAGCTCTCTGATCATGTGGCCCGGTCCGGTATGACCCTGACCTTGAGTAGCATCTTACCCTCACCAAGAATGATACCACAGTATAAAGACAAAAATGATCAATTTCAACAATTGGCTAAAGTATTGGTGTCACTCAAAGGGGATCCAGTGTCTGTCAGCCTGGGATGACATGCTTGATAAGCCACGTTGCTTCACTAGGGATGGCTTGCACCTGTCACCCCTGGGTTTTTGAATACTGGCCAAGGCTCTTGCCACCCCCATAATGCCTTTTTTAGGCAAGGCTCAAAAGACAAAACCACCTCCTTAGACAACACAAAGAAAAAGAAACTAATAGTAATGCTGCTCAACCCCAGAAGTCTAAACCTCACGATGCACACACTCGAGGCTCTCCTCAGTATGGAGAATATCGATATCTGTGCAGTAACAAAAACCTGGTTCAAGGTTCCCGAGAGCACCCCAGCACTACCAGGCTATACCTCATACCATGCTTTTCGGCCCCAAAACTCGGACTAAACCACAAGAGGAGGGGGAGTATCCATATTCATCAAAGATACCCATACCTCCAGGCTAGTGGCACTGCACAAAGCATCTGAGACCATCCATGTGCAACTAACAGTGGGCAAAACTGTCTTCCAGTTTGTAGCCTGCTACAGACCACCCTCCCAAACTCAGGAACCCCACTCGGCTTTCCTGAAGACACTGGAGAATATGAAGGTCTCTCCAAACACCATTATATTGGGTGACTTTAACTACCCAAACATAGACTGGGAGCACTACTCAAGCCCCAATACCCTAGCCCAATGGTTCCTAGAATTTATAAACTCAAATGCTATGGAACAACTGGTCACCACTCCCACAAGAGGGGAAAACATATTGGACCTGATCATCACCAACATGGGGACTCTATGTTCCATACCAGAGGTATACCCCTCATTGGTAAGATCTGACCATAAATTAATCACTATGGACATCCATATCCCGTCCCCACCCCCAGCAAAGGAAACCACGGTCAAAAACTTCTCAAAAGCAAACTTCCCACTTCTCAAAACCGAGGTGGAATCCTTCAAAGCCCCAGAGCCAGTGGAAAATACGGCCCAAACCGCAGAATCCTTTACAATGCATTCTATGGATACCTACAGGAATGCATGGATCATGCTATCCCAAATAAATCCAAGACACACTCCTCCAAAGGCAGGAGACCTGTCTGGTGGACACCAGCCATAAATAAGCTGTACAACAGAAGGAGGAAGCTACTACATGATAGAGCAAAATCCCTGAAAGGGAAGGCAACTCTGATCAGTACTAGCAAGAAACTACGATCCCTCATAAAATCATCTAAGGCTAGCTTCGAAAAAAAAATTGCACAAGACACTAAAGATAATCACAAGGCTTTCTTTAGTTATGTCAGAAACCTGGGTGGAAACTCCCAGATTTGCTCTGAGTTAGTGCAAAATGACAAAAAATACACTGAACCCACAGACATTGCCAACATCCTGGCAGACAGGTTCAGTGCAAACTTCTCACCCCCTCCTCCCCAAATGAGCAAATGACTATCCCAACAGAGTGTAGCCTCCCTGACATCACAGATGCACAGGTGAGAGCTGCCCTCTCCAAAGCAAAAAACACAGCATCAATGGGACCGGACGGTGTCCCAAGCTGCGTTTTACATGAACTCCAAGAAGAACTGAACCCCCATTTAAAATCACTGTTCAGTCTCAGCCTTACAACAGGATATGTACCCAAAGAATGGCATACAGCAACAGTGGTCCCACTCCATAAAGGTGGTGCCACAACGGACACTGGAAACTATCACCCTATAAGCCTAACTAGCCTGGTCTGCAAAGCTATGGAGCGTATCATCATAGAACTCATAAACAAAGACATTGGGAACCTCCAAACACTGGATCCTACCCAATTTGGCTTTGTTAAGGGCAGATCTTGCCTCTTGAACCTGGTCAATTTCTTTGAAACAGTCACCAAGGCCATAGATGAAGAGAAGGTAGTCCACACAGCCTACCTTGACCTTGCAAAAGCATTCGACACAATGCCCCACTCGGGCATTATAAATAAGCTCACCAGCTTAAATATCAACCTCTATGTCACAAGATGGGTTACAAACAGGCTTAGGGATAGAACCCACATGGCCAGAATTGCAGGTGCCATGTCAGACTCTAGACCAGTTACAAGTGGCGTCCCACAAGGCTCAGTCCTGGGACCTCTCTTGTTCGGTATACATTTCTCTGAGGTACAGGCTAACACAGGAGGACTATGGCTGACAAAGTTTGCAGATGACTGCAAACTGGGGGCCATAATCGACTCGCTGGCTGACACAAGCATCCTCCAAAAAGGTCTCACAGAGACAGATAACTGGTGCCAGAGCCATGGCCTAAAGCTAAATGCCAAAAAGTGCATAGTCATCACCTTTGGGAAAAACAAAGTGCCCACAAATTACCACATAGGTGGTAATCCATTAAGTATGGAAGAAGTAATTAGGGATTTGGGGACCCAAGTAGATTGCAACCTCTCCTTTGACAATCACATTGCCAAAGTGGTTAGAAAGACATTCTATATAGCCCACCTTATCACAAAGGGGTTCACATCTAGATCAAGAGAGGTCATTGTGCCCCTCTACTCATCACTCATCAGGCCCATAATTGAATACAATGCCCCATTTGGGATGTACCTTACCCGACACCTGCTACAACTAGAAAGACCCCAAAAGTACCTCACCAAGAGGATCAAGGGACTCAAACAGATGCCCTATGCAGTTAGGCTAAAGAAACTCCAGCTCTACTCAGTTGCTTACCGCCTACTCAGAGGAGTTCTGTGCCTGACGTATAAAGCCATGTCCAACCCAGAATTAATGGACATGCTCCACCTCAAGAAATCCAAATCCATCAGAACTACACGCTCCAGTGACTTAAACCTCAGCACAGAAATAAATAGAACATGTTGGAGGGACAGATTCATATCCCAGAGGCTCCCCTCACTCTGGAACAAAATCCCAGTCCATGTCAGACAGAGCCCCTCAATGACCCTCTTCAAGAAGAATCTTGACGTTTGGATGGGAGATCGTAAATTTACCCCTGGGATCTCTTCTGTGTCACTGCTAGACAGAGGCATGGTAAACTAAACTTAAATGGGCTATCTTCTGTGACCTACTATACAGAGGCACAGTCAACTAATCTAAGAAGGGTGGCAAAAGCCAAACACACTCTGGCTAGGCTTGTAAATGCCCTAGGGCAGATAGCCTAGTATCAACCTATGAACCTATGAACCTATGAACCCATGGCTTTGTCAGCAGTCGTTAGTGGCACAAAGATTTTTTTGTCACACATCCTCTGCTTTCTTTTGGGACTTTTGATATGTATAAGGCAAACAAGAGGGGAGACCATACTGACACATCTGTTACCGCTTAGGTGACAGGTCAGCTGCTTGAGGTGAGGTCTCTCACTTTGTCTGGGTTTTGTTGGTCTGTGATCCAATTTGCAACCCACCTGTTAACAGAAGGTATGATATTCACCTTGGTTAGTTTCTCAGTGGGAACAAATGTTGAATTGCTTTGAGGTGGCTGGCCAAGTCAAAATAGGGTGAGTGTGAAGCCTTGTATATGTCTCCGCTCACAGTCTGGATTTCACACAGTTTTTGCAGAAACAAGCTAACCATAAGAACAGATAACTGGAACAGATGTACTGATTGAAGGTCACCTATGTCCTTCTTGTGTGAGATGCATGCATATTGTTTCCATTACCTTAAAACAAATGAATACAGTTATGAGAGTATAATCCCATTTGTATTTTGCCTATCCTACATTCTGTTGGTAGGAAATGGTCACAGTATTCCATTCACTGTGGACAACAGCAGTACTCAGGCTATTGATGAACATGGTGCCTAGTGCAGTAGCTCATTGCTGCAACACATGAACAACACAGGCCAGAACGTCATCTGGTGACATGGATTCTGTGCTTCATGTATTGGAGTGAGCATTGATACCTTGCTTTTTGAAGATACCATGATTTGGAGGGGATGATGCAACCATGTAGTAAGCTTGGGGTTGTGAGGTGGTACACTTTACAACCACCTGAGTCTGCTAGCAGGTTTGGAATTTACAGTGGGTCCGTGTGTGCAATACCATCCAGATTTACTTCAATATACACTTAAATTATATATTTTATTTTGCAGATGTAAATGACGGGTGGCCTATGGTTATACCTGGATATGTGTCATTACTTATTACCATAGTTGCTATATGAGGCTTTTTCAAGGTGTCTCATTGTTTATGGTGCATGAGTTGGCTTCATGGACCATTTTGTACATGTAGTATTTGTAAACAGCAGCTTCTGTCATTACTGCAGAATGTAGTACTGACAAACATCCACCATTATGGACTGTAATTCTTGGGAGATCTGTCTTACAGCATATCAGGCATGGCTATGTGTATACATTTGTGTAAATTCATAGTCAAGGCATCATGGTGTAACTTACATCAGCTGTCAATATCCTTTGTGTAAACCTGAGCTTGGATGCTGGGTATCCCATCCCTTAGGAAGATGTACAGTAAGTAACTTGGATGATGTTTTTGAACCTGATTCCTCATTTAGGGGGTTCATTAGGTAATCCAAACTGTACACATACTGTGTTATGGTTGGATTAACAGTACAGGCACTACACATGTGCCATTACATCGTTCAGTCATATTGTTGAGGAACAGGTCCGATATATTACAGACCCTTTTGAGGTTGTGCAGTATTTCTTCCATGTAATTTCAGTTTCCAACATCCACTTATGTTTGTGCACATGATTTTGTCCTCTTATAATTATCCATGTGAGGCTTTATATGCACTAGTGAATAAAATCATGTGAACTAATCTTGCAGGGAGAACGGATGGAAACGGATACATACACACATATACAAATATTTCAAGCATGGGCATTAATGCCCTTCTAGCTTGCCAATATACCAAAACACTTGTTCCTATAGTAAGTGTCCAGACTCTTCTTAAAAATATCTAAACTAGTATTTGCTTTAATGCAATTTGGTAGTCTGTCTCATGCATCAGCTACTCTGTCAGAGAACCAGTTAGGACACTTATCATTCCTACAGAATTTTCTACATAGGCTGTCTGGATTCTCTAGTACTTTCTAACCCCAAGCATTCCCAGAAGTAGTTGTCTCTAAATGACCTATATCCCTGAATAAGATCTCTTAGATATCTATAAGAGACACTGTACAAGTTCAGATATTCTATATAATAAATAAATTTTCGCATCCATGGATTCCATTGGTATATTTCCGCTTTACTCTTTCCAGTTTACTCACACTTGTTTTCTTATTGGCTTTCCATATTGTTACTCCATGCTAAAGTTTGGTCTAATGTAACTAACCAACAATGACTTCATAATTTTTGATTTCCTAGACTTTATACGCATATAACCAGGTCCTTAAATGAGACTACAGTTTCAATAACTGTGTAGATTTAATAAACTCAGTGAATAGTGTAAGTCCTAGTGAGAGTGAATGCTGTCCTGCAGCTCTCGGCTCAGCTGCTGCCTGTATATCATGAGGCACGCCTACGAGGGCAGGCTTATATACACCGATTACTGAATCAGCCATATGAAAAAGGGGTATGTGTGTAGGTCATACACACACCCCTGTACTGTCCACTATATATAGTGCTATAAAAATAAAAAATAAAATCAAAAGTTCCTTTTTTTTTTTTTTTTTTTTTTTTTTCAAGTTTATGCATAACTGAGTGGGTTTGCAGGGGGCATTGCTCAGCAGTGCTTAAATGTAACGTTAGCTGAATGGTTAGACGGTCATGCTGCAGTAGGTGCACGTTCAAAATACTAGAACAGGCTGTAGTTCACACACCAAGGTAATGTAATATAGTAACATAGAGTGAGGTCATGTAAAAATGCCTAAAACAGGACATGTTTTAGCAATACTCAGCAACGCGTAGCTCCACTGAGCCAGTATGAACATTGCTAAGCAGTACCATTCTAAGCAGTCCTCAGCTGAGCTAAGTGGATTTGTGCACCACTAACCATTGCTAAGCATTTGCCACTTTAAGCACTGCTCAACTCAGCTTAGTGGTTTTCCACACTGCTAAGCTTTGCTTAGCATTTTTAAAAATTGTCCAGTGGTGGCAAAGGGTGGGAAATAGCCTTATTTAAGCTGCACAGGTGGAAATACAGCCAGAACCTGTTGGAGTTTTATCACTGCAGGAGCTATGGCTGAAGTTGGAGAGGGAGCATGCTTTCGGGCACAGGGCTAAGGCATGTTGGAGTCCAGGGTCATGGTTGGGCTCCTCATTAAAGACCATGACAACAGACTGCTGCAGGGCCAGTACCAGGGCTCTGAACATAAGTGGGAGGCCTGGGACCATCTGGCACGTGACCTCACCAATGCCACTGGAATCCCCTGCACTGGTGAACAGGTGTGTCATCATTATGATGATCTGAAGTGGAGGAAGGGGGTGCTCTTGGCCCAATGGATCCAAGATGATTGGGACAGGAATGCCCCAGAAGTTTGTAAGTATAAGAACTATTTCTGTATGAAATTCTAGCAGAATATGTGATAGACACATGCACATAATGGTGTGTTACCCTTCTCACAGCTGCAGAGGAGAGGACTCACAACTTGGAAGCCCATGAAGAGTGCCTAGAGAAGATGTGCAGAGAGCATGGTTAGTACAGATATATCTTGCAATATATAGTAATATTAATTACAAAGAGTACAGTAGTAATTGCCAGTAGGTATATTATGTTCTGACTGTACTGCAATAACAGTAATAATGTATAGGAATGACATGTGTCTACAGTATTAATACTAATGATCTAGTAATAAAGTACACTGGCATTCTAAATGTTAAGGCAATAAATGACATCCATTCATGATCTACAGGAAATACAGTACAACTGCAGTCAGAATTGTGAAGGTAAAAGTGTTAGTATTGGATAGGTTCTGTAATAACAGCACACCATCAATGCATGCATTATTTAAACTGGAGTACAATAAAGTTTGTCAAATGTATACCAATGACTGTGTCATGTCACTCTCAGTAAAGCTTTTTGCCAATTGTTGTGTGTATTCTGTTCTTTTGTTTAAGATGTCTAAGTTAACAGATGTTGCAAAGCAAATATGGGTATAACACCATGAAGTGACTGAAGTTTGGCTGCAAAAGAACTGTTATGCTCAAATGTACATGTGCAGATGTACTACAAGAGAGCATACAATTTGATATATGCTAGGCACTAACATGCGAACTTTGAATAGTAATGTGTAAGGTATTATAGTGTTTTCCCACCAGGATTGTCTGGTGTTAACCATTGCATTTTAGCTATATGCATTCCTGAATGTAGGTATGCTGATGCAGGCAAGTATAACACAGTAGTAGCCGTAGACTGCAAATATAGCATCCGCAAATGTATATGGGCAAGGTAGACATCCCAGCACCCTGATATGGTCTGTACAGATCACACATATACCCACCCACTAGGGGTTAATTGTCTACACATGCATTTGAAGTATTAAAACGCACTTCACCTGCTATCCCTGTCATGCATGAATCTCATACATGTACTTTATGTTCAGCTGTCACTGCATTCTGCTGTGACACTCTGCTGATATTACTAGGTCAGACTTTGTCAGCAGGTAAGCTGTAGGCAAGTATCAGTCAGCCAGCACACAGCAGTGGCCCAGTAGCTCACTGTGATAAACAATACATATGTTGTTATTTTTCCACACACAGACCAGGGTTTGAATCCAGGGACTGGTAGTAAGATTTGTTTATAGTAACAGACAGGTAGTACTGACTATTTATAGTAACAGTCGCATACTGGTAACAGATATTCCCCACACTGGACATACAGATAAGGAAATGTCGGTAGTAGCTCTATGAAGGGTATACTAATGTCTACCATGCCTATGAATGACAGCAGGATAGGTATATAGTCCATGCACTGTGCATGATACATGTCTCTCAAGTGTCATGCTGCCATGGATGGTGATCACTATTGCCAATAACCTTGGACAGAGATATAAATCCAGTTGAAGTCTACCAGTAGCAGACTTACACAACATCAGTGCAGGGTACACCATGTTAGTCATATATGTTGCCCTGACATGTACGAGTCCCCAGTATTTATGTACCTATAGTTCTTACAGCTTGGCCCATACTATGCCATCTTGACAGCTTGAGCATGCTACAGAAGCTATACAGCACATGTAGATGTAAAGTAAGGGCAGACCCATAGAGTATTCAGCAGTGCTGTTGTAAAAAATGTAGCCTATACAGTTGTTAATAGAATGTTTTTCTCTGCCCCACCCCTTATCTGCATCACTATTATTCTTATACTACAGGTATGTTTTCATTTTGACATATGTTGTTCTCAAAACTGAATGTTAGGCCTTGTGTTGTATTATTGGTTATATATTTCAATGGTTGCATACAAACATACCTTGTTGAAATTCTGCAGTTCTTGGCCTTTTACCGTAACTGTTACTGGCATGCTGTTAAAATAATGACTGTTATCCTATTTATGCCTGTGTTCTGTATGCTATGCAATTCTATTGCTCTGGGTTAATTGGAACACCCATGCATGATGTTATAACTAACGCTGAAATGTTTTGTTCTTGACTAACCAATACACCTTGACAAACCTCAACACCATAGGATGATTGGGTAGGCCAGTTGCGGGTGATCTGCCTATCCCACCTCATCTGGCCGAGGAACCAGGTCCCAGCACATCTGGACCCAACCTGAAGCTGCTCCTTATGCTGTTCCTGCAACACCCTCGGGTGGAACCACCTCGGGGGAGGGGGCCCATCCCGCACGGGCATGGACAGGAAACTGTCATCCGGAATCAAGTTAAAGGCAGGCTCATCCACGTGACCTGGATGATAGGCTGTGCCAGATCAAGAGCAGACTGGTGCACCTTGAGGGGCAGGTTGGCCCCAGTGCCCATCCCCTAGCACATTCACCTTAATAGCCGTGAAGGGGCAGTGGTGCCTGCACATGTGTGGGGATCTCAGTCCCACTGTTGCCATCTGGGGCACTTGGTCCTCTGATTCCCAACCACCCTCCCCATCCAAGGTGTTTACCCCCCTCATGTGTCATATACCATACCTGTCTGCTGTCTTGTCTGTCTTGTCTGTCTGCAAAAGCAACCTCTCCTAAGCAACTTACCTCCCAAACGTACCTAAAACCCTTCCCCAACATCCCACGCTCACCTTAAAAAAAAGACATCTGTCTCAAAAATATTTTGTCCCATACATAGCTCTCCATTTTGCCCCCACATACACTGCCATTAATCAATTATCTCATCCATCAATCAACAGTATGTCGCCCACTCCCCTCCCTGTGGGGTGTGAGGCTCCAAATTCCAAATTATCTGCATCATGCACAGCTATTGCTGCCCAAGAAATGGAGAGTTATGGTCCTTTCCTACACCCGTCTTGCACATCCCTACCTGTCTTTCATATTGTTTTTGCCCCTGCTTGCCCCCATTTTACCACTTTCCCATCACTCCTTTTTTCTTTTCTTTTCTTTTTGGAAATAGTGCAGGTTTAAGCGGGGATAAGTGGTGCTAAGCGAAGCTAAGTGGACTTAAGTGCCACTTGGCATCACGGCACATCAGGCAAACCTGCTTAAAACTGCTTTAATCACACTGTCTGATTCAGACACTGTTCTTCCCAGCAAAAAAATAACTAGTCGTGGTAAGTCTCAAACCCAGGACACTTTGCACTATAGTCAGAGCAAAGCACCACTAGGCCAACTCAGCTTTGGGAATTACTGTTGTACTCTAAATATATCATGCAGTACAATCATGTAATATTAGGGAAAAAAAGACACCACTGCTAAGTATTGAACCCAGAACCTTCTAAACGACAGTAGGAGCAGTGCACCATTAGGCCAAGTCAGCTCTGGGGAGTTACTGTTGTTATCTAAATATATCATGCAGTACAGTCATGTAAGAGTAGGAAAAAAAGACACCACTGCCATGTATTGCACCCCAACACACCACTAGGCCAACTCAGCTCTGGGGAATATGCTGTTTTCTAAATATATATCATGCATTATGATCATGCAAAAGTAGGGAAGAAAGACACCACTGCTATGTATTGAACGCAGAACCTTCTGAGCTACAGTCAGAACAATACACCACTAGGCCAACTCAGCTCTGGGGAAGTACTACTGTTTTTCTCAATATATCATGCAGTACAGTCATGTAACATTAGGGAAAAAAAGACACCCCTGCCAAGTAATGGCCCCAGGACCAGCTGAACTACAATTCACTGCAATACACCAGTAGGCCAACTCAACTCTGGGGAATTACTGCTGTCGTTACAAAGCTATCCTGAGTACCAGTGACACTACTTCTGCATATAATATGATAAATGACAGCGTACTTGGGCCTGTGATGCAGACACTGAAACAGTACACAGCCAAAGACATGTTGATGGCTTGACAGGAGGTCTATGATATCAGGTACAGCTGACAACTGCACAGACTGTTGCAGAATGTCAACAGTTCTGGCACCTACGTATGGCATGGTTGTCATTAAAGCTATTCTGTGTGCTGACATACTGGCAATGCAGTGCAGATTGATTTTACAAAAGCAATATCTCAGTGTCACACATCATAGCCATCCAAACACACATGTTCATGCCAATCCTGTGTAACACAATGTATGCATGCACATATGTTGTGCAACTACACCTCCCATAATAATTACTCAGTAGTTCTATCTGTAACATTCCTAGCATGTCTGACATCTGGAAACTCACAGTTCAAGCCCACAGTCCAGTCTGTTGCACAACTACATGTTTGGCAATACAACCTAGAAATAACTGAGCCCTGTAATGTCCAGCAGAACTGCTTGCTGCTACCACAGTCACTACCATCCACAATAGCATATCAAAGGCCTGAAGAGTGGGACACATGTCACACATATCACTACATGTCCTAAACCTCCCCTACCACTCTCTGGATAGTACTACTACTTAACATATGTACCGGATGCAAATGCCATACGTGGACTGTAATAGTTGCCATTATCCTGGCCATGCTGTGACACAAGAGCTGACACTGCTCCCTCACTGACATATACAGCTTGCTGTCCTCCAATGTCTTCACAATCCCCATAGGACTCCTGGCCAGAATGCAGCAGCTGCAGCCTGCCACACATGTAGCTGTACATGCAGATACCTGGTACAGGCCTACCATACCTCCCAAACACCTAGAACAGGGCATGCACACAACACCCATACATAAAGAGTTGGGGTGATGTTCAGGTGACAGGGACATGTATCACAGTCTCCCCCTACAAACATGCACAGCTGATACACCAGCATCAACTGCAGCAGCATGCACATTCAGATACAAAGGATGTATGACACCCACCTCTACCTGTCTCCTTACTGAGCCCAACACACATTGTTAAACACAAATCTGCCACAGACTTACACAGTTTGTTAACAATGGCCTAACATAGCATATAAAATGTGGACATAACACATCAATTCAAACAGTGAACAGTATTTCTACATACCCTCTGTGATGCTGTAGCTCCCACACCTCGCTAATGTCCTTCTCACAGGCCAGGAAAAGGGGGAAGGCCTACATGAAGGCCTTAATTATATGACTGTGTTCTGATGCCATTGGCTAATGGCAATGCAAACCAGCGGTTCTGGATGCAATTAGCAAGTGGGAGTCACAGACTGATGCACAGGCAATCACCTGTTCATGAGCATTACCTACAAAAGGCAAGCTGCTGCCTATGGTAAACAGGTCTGACACTTTCTTCATGAAGACATATTGTGATTCTCTAGGCTACAAATGGATCTCTTCTCACAAAGGAGTATAGCGATATACCAGGTATGTCATAGAATTAAGCATGTAATGGAATGCAGATGGGGGGATGCTGTCATGGGAAATAGGACTTTGAACAGTTGGTCTAAACCACATTTTTGAACTGACATGTTGCTGTTAGCTTGCTGTCCAGCACCTACGGCCATCCCTTATGGCTCTATCTGCAGTGATATAGGTTCATAGGTTCATAGGTAGGTACTAGGCTATCAGCCCAAGGGCCTACGTAAGCCTAGCCAACAAGGTTCCCTGGCTTACGCCACCCAAGAAATGTATTTTCCTGTGCCACTGTTGAGCAGAGACACAGAAGTGATCCCCGGGGTGTATTTCCTATTTCCCATTCACTCATCAAGATTTTTCTTGAAGAGTGCTAATGAAGAACTTTGCTTGACATAGATGGGTGGCCTGTTCCGGAGTATGGGAAGTCTCTGGGACAAGAATCTATCCCTCCAGCATGTCCTGTTTATTGTGGTGACAAGATTTAGGTCCCTAGAGTGTGCAGCTTGGAGGGATTGGGATTTCTTTAGGTGTAACATGTCCAACAGCTCTGGGTTTGACATAGCTTTATATGTTAGGCAGAGATCATTTCGGAGTAGGCAATATGCTACGGAGTAAAGCTGGAGTTTTTTGAGATGATCAGTGTAGGGCATCTGTTTGAGGCCAGTAATCCTCTTTGTGAGGTACTTCTGTGGCCTTTCCAGCTGCTGCAGATGTCTTGTGAGGTACATTCCAAAAGGAGCTTTGTACTCTATAATGGGTCTAATGAGTGTCGAGTAGAGGGGAACAATGACCTCTTTTTTGCTGGATGAGAACCCTTTTATGATGAGGTGTGCCACGTAGAAGGACTTCCTGACTACTGTGGTGATGGGACTATCAAAGAACAGACTACTGTCCACCTGGGTCCCAAGGTCTCTTATCACACATTCAGTGTTAAGTAGACTGCTGTCTATGTAGTAGTTCATGGGTATAGAGTTTTTATCAAAGGGGATGACAATGCACTTTTTGGCATTGAGCTTGAGGCCATGGCTCTGGCACCAGGCATCTGTCTCAGCGAGGCCCTTCTGTAGGATTTCCACATCATTTAGGGACTCGACTATGGCTCCTAGTTTGCAGTCATCTGTGAACTTCGTTAGCCAGTGGCCTTCTGTGTTAGCCTGTATGTCAGAAAAGTAGATACCAAACAGGAGAAGTCCCAGGACTGAACCCTGTAGTACTCCACTTGTCACTGGTTTGAGGTCAGATTTGGAGTGTGCAACTTTTACAGTGTGGGTTCTGTCAGTGAGCCAGTTGGCAACCCATCTTGTGACATAGGGATTTATACCTAGTTTAGTGAGTTTAGCTATAATTCCAGAATGGGGGATGGTGTCAAAAGTCTTGATCACAGCTCTGTCCCCTGAGTCACCCCAGCAATGGTCAGCTCACATATGACTGCTACAGTGCTACTGGATTGTCTTTTGTACAATACTGACAGTATGTGCTGGTGGATACAGTTGGCATATCACATCATGTATTATCAGTGAGCAACTCTCAGTCTGTGAATGTCATATAGGCTTAGTTCAAAGACTGTCCAGGTGTCCCTGACTGTTCCTGCAGTACTCTGGCTAGGTCACTGTGTACTCCACACCTGTATTTCATTGCCTGACACCTATGGCTAGCATACCTGCTGACCCCCTGCAGCAGGACAGCATGTTATTGGCACTAGTAGTGGGGGGACACTAGCTCTTCCTCAGCAGCAGTGCGTACATATTGAGCATAAAATGTAAGGGATTGAATACAGTACTAGATATTAATGTACCATTACTATGTTCTCATGGATCTGGCATGTCATAGACACATTCCCCAGACTCTGGGGACAACCATCATGTATTGTCCATCTGGTGTCCGGAAATCCACATTTGTCTGGCAGGGGGTCTACATCTATCAGGCACATGTACACATTCAACAAATATCTGGGTACTGCAGATATCAGACACCTATGAGGAGGACACCCTACACCACATATGCACTGCTCTCAGTTATTGTGTAGCACAAATGTTGCTGGAATGTTCACATGCATTTGTAGTACCACTCACCTCTTTGTTGGATGTAGGCTGAATGACATGATACTGTAACGTTGCCTATAGAGGACACCCAACAGTCGATGGTAGTGATGGGTGTGGACACATAACAACACAGTCTGTCACACCACTCAGGCCATATCTGGCATTCCTGGTACCATATGAGGCTACTAGGCTATGTGCCCTGAGCAGCCATATGGCTAGGCCAGATGTTAGCCCATGTGTATGCAAGGCAGCACCTGATGCCCTAGTCCAACAGGGGCGCAGGTGGTATCCCAAGGGTGTATGTGCAGTTACCCATCCAGTTATCCAGGTTATGGCTGCAAAGGTGTAAATAGCTACCCTGCCTGATGTGGACAGGGTGTCCATTCCACCACAGGGTGATTGTGTGGGACATACATCTGAGCTGCCAACATGCCTAGTTCATGTCACATGCAAGGTTGAAGACATGTGTGTGTGTGTGTGTGTGTGTGTGTTAAGAGAGCGAAGCATGAGTTGCACTCCCAGCAATGTTGAGTCCATGATTGCCTTGCATGCCACACTGAGGTCACCCCTGAGGAGTATGTATGAGACCTGGTAGAGGGTTGGCCTTATAGCCTATCAGTGTATGGTAGATGTGTGATGCCCTGGTACTCCGTGGTGGGGGAACTTCTGTGATGTCCCCAGCTGCTGCATGGGTGTGTGATGTGAATGACGAACAGGGATTTATACACAATAATGGGCCTCATTGGGGGGAATATGGGGATGTTTATACCCCATGTCCCTTGATGACATACCCTTATGTATGACATGGGCCATGTAGATGGTTTACCTTACAATGGAAGCGACAATGGTGTTGAAATGTCATGTTATCACAGACCTGTGTCAGTAGCTCCCTCATGACTGATTGCATGCTTAGGATGTTATTAGTACTGTGATAATACATGGGGACGTCACTCTCCCCAAAGGAGTTGACACTGCATGTGCTGGTATGTGGTCTGAGACCATGTGTCTGGCAGCAGTCATGTATCTGTGTGAGACCCTCCTAGGCAGATATCTACATCACTAGAGAATGCAGTGATGGCACACAGCATGCAGTCATCTATAGACATGATTAGACATAGGTTAATGGCTGTTACATGGAGCTCAGAAGTGTACATCACACATAACAGAGGCCCAAACACAGAACAACAGATTACACACCTAGTTATGGGTCAAATACTTAAGGTGGATTCCCCTATGTGGAATAGGTGGGTCATGTCATCGCAGCGGTGTGCTACCCCTATGGTAACATATGCTGTGATGCATACTTGGGAGTGTCATATCTATAATGGCCACATAGGTCACAGATTTTTTTCCAGGTCAAGGTAGGCAGTTTTTACTGTCACCCCCCCCCTCATCCGTGGCTTGAGTGACTGTGCCATAGAGGTCAATCAAGTGTAACAGACATGAACCCTTCCTTAACTCATTCACTCCGGAGCAGCTCAGAGAAAGCTACCTGTTTACTTCCACCATAGGAACAACAGTGCAGCCTGAGCTCATTTTTAGAAAATCCATTTGTAATATACAAAAAACAAATGTTCATAACTCTTTAACTATAAGAGCTAGATTAAAAATGTAAAAGCAAAAGTTGTTTAGCAGACACTGACCTTTCCAACAGTGTAACTATTGATAGTGTGTATCAAAGTCATTATTAAATATTTGGCAAGGAATGCTGATATTGTGCATATTTTTTACCTTTTTGGAAAGTCAAAGCACAATATCTTGGTCAATGTACCATGTAGACCCATACAATTTGCATTTAATTTGTTTGTATGAATGTCAGCTTTAAAGTTATACTGTAACCATTACTGTGTGATGTTCCTCTATGTCAATATTCACAGAAATATGATTAATATAATATTTCTCATAATTTTATTTATTTATTTATTTATTTTACATTTGTTGACCGGGCTAGACTAGCTGGATACATGTCCATTTTCAGTAGATGCCCAGGGAGAAAAGCTCCAAGAAATCATACATACATAAAAAAAAACAGTTATTACATATATTAAAAAAAACAGCAAGTTACAAAAAGCTATATATAAAAAAAAATATATATATATATTTTTTTTTTTTTTTATCCCCCTCCCACCACCCACAGGTACATACAAATTGCAAAACACTTAGTGATTACATGATCAGGTGCAAGATACATATATGTTGTATAATAGTATTTTAAAGAATATGTGAATGGAAGAAAAGAAAGGATGTAGGGTGAGGTATAGAGGATAGGAAAATAATTAGTCTGGGTTATTACTAGTAATAATTGATAAACAAAGCATAGTATCTCATCACCTGTAACAGACAGAGGCTACATATCAGTGTAAAAGTTGTGTGTCTCAATGTCACCTTCAAAATGATTCATCATTTGTGTCATCACCATGCTCCCTTGCAAAGATATGGGCATAATAATGACAAATATTGGAAATGTTTAATTTTCATAATCCTACAAGACTAAACAAACTGTGATATCTGTAGAAATGTACAGTGCACAGACACAGTTCTTTTACCATGTTGTAAGGAGTAACACTATCTTCAAAATGAGGTATTACTTGGCACACTGACATGCTCCCTTGCAAAGTTATTTACCAAAATATGAAAAAAAAAATCACAATTTCCATAACCTAAGTCCGAAACAAACTTTGATATCTGTACGTGTGTATAACATACAGGCACAGTTCTTTTACCATGTTGGAACTATGAATACTGTCTTCAAAATGAGGTATTATTTAGCACATTCAGATGCTCCCTTGCAAATTTATTTACCAAAATATGAAAAAACTCACAATTTCCATAACCTAAGTCCAAAACAAACTTTGATATCTGTACATGTTTATAACATACAGGCACAGTTCTTTTACCATGTTGGAAAAATGAATGCTGTCTTCAAAATGAGGCATTACTTAGCACATTCAGATGCTCCCTTGCAAAGTTATTTACCAAAATATGAAAAAAAATCACAATTTCCATAACCTAAGTCCAAAATAAACTTTGATAAATGTACGTGTGTACAACATACAGGCACAGTTCTTTTACCATGTTGGAACTATGAATACTATCTTCACAATGAGGTATTACTTAGCACATTCAGATGCTCCCTTGCAATTTTATTTACCAAAATATGAAAAAAATCACAATTTCCCTAACCTAAGTCCAAAACAAACTTTGATATATGTATGTGTGTACAACATACAGGCACAGTTCTTTTACCATGTTGGAACAATGAATACTGTCTTCAAAATGAGGTATTACTTAGCACATTCAGATGCTCCCTTGCAAAGTTATTTACCAAAATATGAAAAAAAATTATAATTTCCATAACCATAAGTCCGAAACAAACTTTGATATCTGTACATGTGCACAACATACAGGCACAGTTTTTTACCATGTTGGAACTATTAATGCTGTCTTCAAAATGAGGTATTGCTTAGCACAATGGCATGCTCCCTAGCAAAGCTATTTACCAAAATATGAAAAAATCATAATTTCCATAACCTAAGTCCTAAACAAATGGTGATATTTGTACATGTGTACAGCCCAGGGGCACAGTTCATTTACCATGCTATAAGGACTAACACTGTCTTCAAAATGAAGCATGACATAGCACAGTTACTTTCTCCCTAGCAGAGATATTTACCAAAATATGAAAAAAATCATAATTTCCATAACCTAAGTCCTAAACAGACTGTGATGTCTGCACATGTGTACAGCATACAGACACTGTTCTTTCATCATGTTGTAAGTACTAATACTGCCTTCAAAATGAGGTATCACTTGGCACAATTACATGGTCCCTAGCAAAGTTATTTACCAAAATATGAAAAAAAGCATAATTCCCATTACCTAAGTCCTAAACAAAAGGTGATGTCTGTACACGTGAACAGCATACAGACATTTACTTTTACATCAAGTAATAAATACTGTCTTCAAAATGAGATATTGCTTAGCATGTTGACATCCTCCCTAGCAATGTTTTTTATCAAAATATGAAAAAATATCATAGTTTTCATAACCTAAGTCCTAAACAGACTGTAATATTTCTACATGGGTACAGCATGCACACACTGTCTTCATAATGAGGGATTACTTAGCACATTGGCATATTCCCTAGCAAAATACAATAAATTGTAAAAATAAGAGAAACAAACTGGTGTGGAGGGTGCTGGAAATGACTCCACATAGACAGAAACCCAAATTTGGCTTGTGCATTCATCAATGTGATAATGACTTCTAGTTATGTGAATAACAGTGGCAGCGGCTGAGAGTTTTACCTGAAAAGTGAGAATGACTCAGTATTATACTGTATCTGCACCTATTATTGATGTGATAATGACCTGCATTTCATTACTGAAAGGTTCAGCATGCTCAGACACAGGTGATAATTGCTGCACATAACCTGTGGAGCAGGAATTTATTATATTACCTGGTGCAGGTATAACAGAGACTCATTACCATCTGTTAGGAGAAGACCAGAGTAATTCAGTAAAATAGTATAACATTTACATATTACTGAGCACTTCCTCCCACCTAAATTCTGCAGAGTAATGACAAAGCCCAAAATACTGCCCAAAATATATGGCAGCTCCATGCTAGTACTAGTAAGCAAGTCAGTGATAGCAAAATTGTCTATATTTCAGCAAGTCATAACATTTATCTCATGCGAGTAACCACTGAGTAGAATCAGAAACAGAAATAACAAAGACAGAAATATCTGAACTATCGGTTGATCCATGTAAGAATTACTCCAAAAGTATTCATTTTTATCTCCCCTAACCATCCCTCTGGTTACAATAAGACACCTAAGTAAAAAAGGCAGAAATATTGTCCAAAATATCTGGTTGAGCAATGTAAAAAATCAGCAATAAAATATATCTCACTAAGCCTCTCATCCCACCCAAACATGTTTTAACTATATGCGCAAAACTGTTTCTTGACCTAAATACTGCAGCATACTTTGTGGAGACATGCGTGAATGGGCGTACCTTTGTTGAAGGTTGTGCATCAGAGCTGGCAACTCGGCATGTAAAAATCTACTGCCAATCATTAGTGGACCAGAGTTCCACTGTGGCAACCCCTAACCGGGAAAAGCCGAAAGACACAACAACTATTGTGTCTGTAAATAAACAAATACAAGACGTCAGTAATATTGCCCTACATACTGAGTTGAGCAATGCCAAAACTAGTGTAAAAGCAGCAATAACCTAAACTATACATATCTCCCTTGATTGTATTAGATCATGCCGCCCGAAGTTAGTTCCCAATGCCTCTATCAAGTAGAGCCACTGGAGTGATCCCCGAGGTGAACATTTCCCATCCACTATTAGTCAGGTGCCATAATCTGCCATATCATGCATGCACACAGATCACCACAGAAAAGGTACAGGTATCAGTATGGCCTGGTCCATGGCGGTGTGAATGATTTCAGATGTACCATCCTGGACTATAGGAAGACAGACTTGTTCCAGCCTCAGAATATGTGTCCCAGGTAGTTATGACCCTAACCTTAAGCAACTTTCTGCCATCACCCACAAGGATGGCTCAGTATGAATGGAAAGTCAGTATCAGTAGCAAAGGGCTCACTTACTGGTGTCATGCCAGGGGGATCCACCACCTGGCAGCCTGGGAACATATGACTGACAGACCATCTGATGGCATACATCCATCTCACTTGGCCTACATGACTCTGTCAATGGCCCTTGCTTCACCAGTAGTGCCTTTGTCAGGAAAGTCACGGGGTCCATACTACCAACATAACACACCCCACAAACCCTAACTCAAAGGTCATGCTGCTAAATGCTAGCAGCATACCTTTCAACCTCTTAGAGCAAGAACTCTGGACAAAGACATAAATAATGAGGGGAATAAAGGCCCAAATATAACTTGGTCACATACATAGAAAAGTGTGAAACTTAGTAGCCATCTCAGGGTTGTTGCCAGAGCCATATGAGCAAAATGTTAGCATAGAGAAAATAAGAGATTTAAATAAGATATTTAAATGTATATAGTTAGGGATACTGGAAAAGATGAAGACAAATATGAATTTATGACTGCTATGTGCACATATGAGTTAATTACGTGTTATATGGCAATGACCCTCTAGAGTTAAATGCACAAAAGTAAAAACTACTGAAAAAGGACTTGAAAGGTGTACTAAAAATATTGGTCCTTTAAACTAATATACATAAAGGAAAATGTTATTAGTGAAGGTGAGATGCAAAAGGAAGACATCTGCTAAAAAGAGTATAGGCATCAATAGGAGGTAAAAGAAAGTGCACTACGATGATGTACAGGACTGTGAACCTAGTTCCTAACATGAGTCAAATACTTAAGATGACAGGGGCAAACACCGTAATATGGTCTGACTTGGTGAATGATATTTAATAACAATGAAATTAGATGGATAGAGACTGTTGTGTATACCCAACGGGGATAAGGCATACAGTAAAATAATTCAGATATAAGAAAAAGAAAGAACTCATAGATAGGTTGGCCTCAATAAGAGCCTGATGATGATAGACCAAGAGTAAAACAAAACTGTGGGCCAAAAAAAGCAGTGCTTCCAAGGCAGTAACTGAATTCAAAAACAGCACAAAAATCCTACCAATAAATGCCACTATCCTTAACCTGATCCCCAGCCTAACAATATGCAGGAGGCTCCATGCCTAATTAAAAAAAACTCAGTTCAAATGAAAATCTGAAATTACTTTGGGTTTACTACTCCTTAGACGTATGTTGATACCCTACAATTGAAGGTCACACTGTTGTCCATGGACTGTCTCATACAAGTACTAAATAAAACTTGCATTACTGCACATAATGCACAACTTGGGACATGCCTAAGAAAAGCCCCTTCACTGACTTAGTGTATATATTCAGTTGCCAAACAAATGGTATGCCATGCAGCTTCATTCTTTTCAATGCAGCATGGCAACTACTGTATGACAAGCTACGTGGAAAATAAATTTTAATTCTGTGTACATGCTTGCATAATGAAAAATACATCATTTTCCAAGAGCTCCATAAACAGCATCTAAGAGTCTGCAGTGCTGCAAACCACATATATAACAAGCTGAAAAACTGCTTTTAGCTACTTAAGACAGGACAGTGCAATTAGTTTTGCTTTGTCTCTTGCAAACAGTTTGCTTGGAAATAAAAACCCTCATTTGGTTTGGATCCCTTCCTGTCTTCCTTATCTTTTTCAATGTACTCCCTACTTGCACATCACAAAAATATACAATATCCACAATATGGTACTATGTTCTTCATCTCACATTGCAGTCCTTACACTTGCAGAGATCCCCAAAGCAGAGGTAAGGGGGAGGCAAAAAATAAATAGCAGTAGGGAGCTGCCAAAATGTGTAAAAAATTGCAGTGGCAAAACCAGCCCTAGATTTAGAGTAAAGTGGAAGTGATAATGCTTTAGAGAAAGTATGCACTGAACTGAAACAAATAACTGCTGAGACTGCGTAGTAAATGAATAGTTTGGTTTTAAAGCCACACTAGAAACCACTTTAGGCATAAAGGAAGGGGCCTGTAATTCAGAACCCTTCTTGCAGAGTAAGGCCAAACAAAAAAAAAGTCTTTCATGATAAATATTTTCAACAACAGTAGCTGCAGGCTCAAAAGGTTGTAGAGTGAGTTTTCTCAACACAAAATTGAGATCCCAAGGCTTAAAACAAAGGAAGAAAACAAAATGGGGGGTCAGTCACAGAGTGAGCAGAAATTGCTGCATGATGAACCTTAAGAAGAGAGAAGGACAAACCTTTTGCCAACTCAGTAAGAAAGAGAGAAGAGCCACACTTAAATTAGGCTCAGAAACATCAAATTCTTTGTGTGTAAAAAAATAAAAATCTCTTCCATTTATGCCCAAAATAAATAAAAAAACAAACTGTGGAAGCTGGAGACCTCCAGGGTTCAAAAAAACAGAATGCCAGGCTGTTAGTGGTGAAGAGTGAAGTTTGACATTGAGTAAATGACTGTTCTCCTGAGACAGCAGGAGACTTCAGTAATGGGTACCAGTGCTGTCGAGGCTGCCAGGGAGCTATTAAAATAATAATCTCATCTTCCTGTGTCTGACCTTCAGGAGTACCTTTTGGGAGGAGAGGCAGAGGTGCTATGTCTGGAGTCCCCATAACACTGTCAATTCATCTTCAAAATTTCTGCATCTGACATCTCTGCTATCTGCTAAGGGTTCCGGCAGAAACCCGACCCTGAATATTTTAGCTGAAAACTGACAAAGTTCCCCACAAAATTTGTGCATAGAGGGATAGATGATGCCCCCTTGCTTTTTTTTTGTTGATGTATGACACAGTTGTTGTTGTCTGTTAGAACCAACACCTGTCCTGGAAGTAAATCCTTGAAAGCTATTAATGTTTAGGTGACATTCCTGCCCCCACACAAAAATTCCTTTTGAATGCAAGGTATTATCTGAATGACAGTGTCCATATCTTGGCAGCCCTGTGATACATTTTTAGATATTACCATTGCAGCTTCCTCATGCAGAATACCATTGTTAAGGCGCAGATTACAAGATGCCATGAACTCAGGCTAAAGAAGACTGTGTCGCGGTGTCAAGCCTGGACTGATGAGACAATTGAGATGGTCCTAAGTAGAAGGTCAATTGATTTGGAGAGAAAGGCCCTGACCATGCAGTATTCAGTCTCACACCTTCGCATGTCTGAGGCCCCAGGTATACGGGTACTGTTCGTTCTAGAATACCCCAGGCTTCTTGGGGCTGCTATCACGTGTTGTAAAATACAAATAAGGATAAATCTGTATTCTTCCCGTCCGAAGAAAAGCTACAAATAAAGGATAAATAAATAAGTTCCTCCTCTGCTGAAGAAAGCTAAAGGCAAACCAGAACCACGTGAAACACTCAGGGCACCCTAAGATAACGCAGAGGGCAATCTGCAACTTAGAATGAGAAGTCCCAGAAGGTGCATGGACTTTTCGCAGATTAGCCTGATATAGGAACAGAGATAGAAGCAAGGTGAGATCCCAGAGTCACCACCAACCATCTTTTGCCTTTTAAGCAAAGCTGTTTGTAACTGTTGTATTTTGAACTTGTTGATGTCCAGATAGTGTCCTGGATTGATACTAAATCCAAGATTGTGAATGCTCCCTAGTCCCCCTTCTTTGGTAGGGGAGGGGCGGGAGAAAAATCCTAGAGCCCACAGCAGCAGAATTTGAGAGTTTTGAGCAGCCCTATTTGAGCAACAGAAATTTGAGTGAGCGCCTCAATTCTTTAGGGAGGAGCGTCCAGCATGCTTGTAAGGAGGGGTAGTATGGAAAACCCTATCTGTAACCTATCTGTATGATATCTTGGGTAATCAAACTCAAGTACCTTCTCCCAAATTTGCTCCTGGTGGTACCCTTCCAAGCAGGAAAAAGGCCAGGCAAGAAGGATCTTAAGGCTTCTGCCGCAGTGAGACTGGCCTGGCCAAGGACTGGCAGATTGTGCAGGTGCACCTGAACTCCCTCCTCTGGGTGCTCTCTGAATGCCTACTCTGCCCCTACCACGTCTACTAGATGGCCCCTAGGACTGTAGATCATATAAGAACCCTTTCCACTTATCTTCCTACAGGCTGAACTAAACTGCAAAAAACTTTGCAATCTACTATGAGCTTAGCCTTGCCCTGTTCTTTTCTTCAAGACTGACTCCACAGGAGAACCAAACAACACACCAGACTGTAAAGGAGATCCAAAATCCTTGTCTTAACATGGTCAGAGATATTCCTCTGATCTCAGCCCAGGCGTGCCTCAAGTACTGACCCAGTGGCAGCCACCCTAGACGAGGCCTGTACAGAAATCTTAATTTTACATTCAATGCCCTTGCCAGAGCATCTCTACCTTAGACTTCAATTGTGTAAGACCTTGACAGGTCCCTTCTGGACATGGGGTTTCTGGGGGTCCCTAACTCTCTTTAAAGATATTTATGAGCTCCCTTATCCCTAATACCTATCCCGGTTTAATCGGTTTAAGCAGGCAGAATCAGGATTGAGGGATTAGCTGCAAAAAAACAAACATCTTCCACAACATCCAGGTGGGTATAGCCAAAGGCCTGCTGGGGGTAAAGCAAAAACTCCTAAGCCTTTTCCTGAATCAGAGAAGTCCTGACCTTCCCACTTAAATGTTCCCTCATGCTAATCAAAGTAATTAAATCTTCTGCCATTTTAAGCATGTGCTTCTTGGGCACAGATCCTGTAGAACTAGGGTGACACCAGCAGAAGCTAAACCTGGCCTGCCTGGGAGAGAAGCCTTGAAACAGAAGGAGGGCCTAACCACCCTTGACCTGCCTCCTGAGAGGCCACATCCTGCAATATCAAAGTCTCCCGACTTCTCTTCCTGGGCTTAGCTGCTTTGTCTTTGCGCTTCTGCTTCCCAAAGACCAACCTGGCACAATGTGACACCCAACAATGTCGTGCTCAGGCCCCAAACAAGGAATACACAAAGTATGATAGTCCAAATACAGTTATTCACTTTTTCTGACATCTAAACCACTGAGGCAAGAAAATGATTCAGTCTGAAACCTGCATCGGACCATGCGCAAAAAGACTGAGGATATGATGCCTGATGTCAGTCGGACAGCGGACTACCCAAGTGTAAGGACTGCAGCAATGTGAGATGAAGAACATCTGACATTTCCTTTCTCACTCCTTAGGAAATTTGCTGATAGCTAAAATGCACTTTTTTATGTTCTTTCTTCTTGTGAATCTGTCCCTCTTTAGCCCATCTGTTATAGAGTATTCTAATAACTATATCCAGCATGGTAACCTTACTGTATATACCTCATATCTGCAGCTAGCTGCTTGATTGTGCTGCTGACTTTTAGTAACCACTCCCAGTACTGCTATCCCGTCTGTTTTTTTTGGAAAGTACCCCTCCCTTGCCTTCTAACCCAGTCTAAAATAATACTGTTAGTCTGTCTGCAGTGCATTTTTATCACACACAGCCTTTGTATGCTTTTATTATGCAACAGACAAATATTTTACTACACCACTGTTCCTTATCAAGTTTCAAGCTGTTCAGTGTCTGTACCTGAGCGGCGCACAGCTCTTCCCAAAACTTTTTCGAAATTTACTTAGTGAATCCAATGCAGCTAATATATAGTAAAATATCATAAACACAAACACAACTTGAAAAGTTAGCAGCAGGGCAATATCTACATACTGCAAATGGGTTGTATATGCATCCCTTCATGTACTGCTGTTCTCACAAAAGCTGATAATTAGACATCTGACACTGACAGCTATCCACTGTTTTCTGAAGTAAATCTAAAAGCAGAATGGCTTCTACAGTGCTGTCTGATTCAGGCACTGTCAGCTTCAAGATAGCAAATTAAAAGGATACCCAGTGTTTACTTTCTAAGCACACCGTCCAGGCTAATGGCAAAGAATTGTTGGTTGTGAACATTTACAGTATTACAATCCCACCCTCGTTTCATACATTGTACAAGGTATCATATTTTACTAACTTATTGTAATTCACTATATAACTACCTGTCAATGATTCAAGCACTAAAGTACGACTGGGGACATACCAACCACTCTAACCAGGTGCTGCCTTCGTAAATAATGAATGGGGACACAGCTGGGGTTTATAATTGCGAATAACAGTAAGCCTACACAACAGATCAGTTCCCAACTCACCACTCGCCTGTCAAGAGCCTGTTGGAATGACACCGCCGTCTGCTCGGACATTATAATTCCAATCTGTAGAGATGGACTAAGCTCTCCCGACTCAGACAGCACATACAATGCCACTAGGCCTCTCGACTCAGTGCTGCCACAGGAACCGATGCTCAAAGACAGCTGTCATCTTCCTCTCTACAGTCCATGCACAAGTGCTGAGATAGTCGAGAGATGTGGCAAGAGCCTTCCCATCTTGATTTCAGAAGTTCTGCCTAGCTGGTCCCTGCATGAGAATGCCTCTGGCTGAATCTACCTCCATTGACTCCCCTTTATCTCTCTCTAAGTCACACAGCTTGCTTTTTTTATGCTGCTGTCTTGTCAAACCATGGCAGTATCTCTGTAGCAGAGTCAGAAACCAGCAAACACATGGAGATGGATGATCTGTCCAAATAAAATGCAGGATCCAGTAGCAATAAAGTCTGCAAATAGAAAGACGAAAGGGGATTGCTACTGCTGAACCCTGTATTTATTTGGACAGATCAAAGAAAAATTAGATTGGGGATGGAGGTGTTATGCAAGTGGAGCCTTTCCATGGAATAATCCAATTGGCTGCCATCTCTTGCTCCTTGGAATACATAGAGAATTGGCTTACTAAGACTACTTGCATACACAGCCGATTTTCTACAAAATGTTAAATGTGAACATTATGTAACTCCACAATGAAAAGTAAGTTGAGAAAGTAACTGAAAATGTTCAGGTAATTTTTCAATTTATTTTTTAAAAGTGGAGCTACAATACGCCTGTAAATTACGTGCACTTGTGGAAGGGACTTTGCTATAACTACATACAATTACTATTGTCTCACAGTGCGCTCGGGTAGCACAGAGGCACTGTGAGATGGCACTCAGGGTTAATGAGTTAAGAAAGAAAGTGTGCGTGATGGACTGTGTGCTGGTCGCCAATATCCTTGTTAATGGGGTTCACCATAAACTATGCTATGGCCTTGCAGAACAGCCTAGTTAGGCTACTGGGTCTATCATGTGACTGAGGGGGGACGCCCCATCTTAGTGTAAGGAGGTGAAAGTGGTCATCCAACAAACAGCTGGGACAAAGCCGGTAGTGAGTCCTCCTTTTAATACGGTTCCTTATGGTGTTGCAAGGTTATGCTTGGGGTCATATAGGATGCATCCTGTCATGCAATAGGCTGCCATGGCAGATGTGTACCATGACTTTCACATGGCAGTGGTAACCTGTTCCCTACATATAGGAGACAGGGGAGGTACTATGGTTATCCTGATGTACTACCTAATCCTTCTACTCCTACAGCTATACCTGCTCAACAATACTTGTAAATACTAGACAATCCTTCTACTCCTAGAACTATACTTGCTCAACAAAACATGTAAATATTATAAATACTGAGCACTAATTTCTATCTCTAATACTTGCACTCAAAGCACCACCGCCATTTCTCCATCCCTGAATCTCTTCACTACAGATAATTTCTATACAACCTCAACTCTCAGTTTAGGAATCTCAAAGAATTACTGCGTTGCTATGCAAATGTAATAAGCATAACTTAATGTAAAAAGCAAATATTTAATCAATTTCAATATGAATTGTACGCTCATATTGTCCTGTATTCCTTGAAATCATATTCTGTAAACTGTTTAATGTTTTCTAAAATCTTGATTGTGTTGAGATCCTGTATGTAATATATTTTTAATGCATTCGCTGAGGATTTTCTCCCTGGACCTCCACTGAAAATGGGCCATGTTGACCCAGTGGACTTCCCCAGCAATCAAACTGGAATAAATAAAATAATATAAATAAAATAAATGTACTGATAGGGAAGACAGGGGGTGAAGCCTACACCAACTCTGTTAGGCATCCAGTATGCTATACCATCAGGACTGGTATAGCCGGTGTCCTTGAGAACAACAAGTGAGCAGCTGCAGGTGCTTTTGTGCTGTTGCAGACATATGTGCAACAGGGGAGATGACTGTCTGTAGTGGATGCAGACAATATAAGCTCTGCGTTTGTTGTGCAGGTTTGTATGACTGATCCCATTCTCATGTACACGCTAAGGAGACATTGCTCCAACATGGCCACCCTACTTTGTCGGACAGGTATGTCATCCCTGTTATGGACAGTATGTATTGCAGATGTCCACAAAACATGTGTACATATCCTACCAGAGGATGATTTTGGCCTGTCGGGTATACCTGACTACATGCATCTATACAAATGCACATATAGTGCTTGTGTGTATGTGTGGATATTGGTGCCAGTCCTTAATGAGGGGTTGGGGGCTGTGAGGTTGTGTATACCCCCCAGGAGGATGCATTCCATGTTAGAGGTGTATGTATGGCTGATCCTAGCTAGATGGGCATTGTGGAAGATGGTGACTGCAAAGCAAATGCGACCACATGATGGTTGCTTTGACATGGATGATGACACTGTAGGGATGCTGCAGTCATAATTCATGTTGTGTAATGTCAACTGCAATACACCTTCACCTCATGTAGGGGTAGCCCCTGGCTGCACCAAGGTGTTTGCACTTCCACAGTTGATGGCTCTCTGGCCATTTGTCTGCTGGCATGGGTATGTCTTACAATGTATGTTAGGGTCATTCAAATGACCCCAGATCAGAGTAGAGGCCCGACTCCTTATACAGTTGATAAGGTCCGTATATGTAGAATGAACTTCCTGGTCACATGTGGTGGCCAGTAGCTAGCTGTGATATGAATAGGTGAGTGCTGGCAATGGTGAACTGCCCCTGCAGTGTCCCTTGTGCATCTTACTGCCTGTACAGCATGTGTATGTGTGTCATATATATGGAAACCCCATGTCTCATGGCATTACCAGCTACACTTTGGCTTCTGAAGGTATGATAGGATGGTTGACCAGGTAAGGCTGGGGTGCTCTCTGCAGCTTTGAACCGTGGTCTGTGTGACTGCACAGATGTATGCAGTTCGCAGGGTTAGGACTGCTTGCGATGAGGCAAAGTCCTGTGTACACCTGTAGCATTTAGCAGCAAGGCCTTCAATGTGTGCTGCACTGACACTAGTTGTTGGCAGTGATAATGTCACCACATTTACTACTGGAGTCACTATGGGGCTGGTGAGAACCACTGCTAGACACATGAAGACCAGTGAAGATGGAGGCCATCTCTCGCAGAGCATTGTGGTCTGTTTGCCATATCATCCCAGACTTACAGGTACTAGAACCCCTGGAATATCACAGGATAAATGTGCATATGTTAAGAACACTAATTCTCTGATTGCATTGCTGCATCAGTCAGGGTGACAGCATAATAGTGCATAAGGCTAGCGACATACCTGCCTGGGACACATAACCAGTGTGTTCACTCATGTCTCACTGCATATAGTCCAGGGATGTACATGTCAGGTCAGGTCAGGCACACCAACATGTACATTGACAGACCCATGACAGTACCTGTTGGTGAGAGACAGCAGTTAGTATGCAATATGGTGGATTCTGTCACATGACACACAAGTAACTGTGACCATCCACATACACAGCCAGGTCAGAGGTACACCAGTTTGTCTCCACTGGAGTCTCCTATGTGTAACATGTTTGATATGGGATGATGCCTGCATGACTGTGAGACACAGGTGTATGGCCATGGATGGCATGTGCTATGTATGGCATTCATGTGTGGCTTTGCCTTGCAAATCCCCTTTGTTTGTGGATGTGTAAGTTGAGGACTACTGCAGATGTTTGTGTGTGTTGTGTAGGTGTGGGTGGTGTGTGAGGTGTACTGCTTGTGTTGACGACCTGTTTGGGGACAGATATGTGGTCTTGTCAGGGGGAGAGCATGGACTGCAGGTTCCTACTGTCATTACATCTCTCACACAGTGTGTTCCTTGGTGATGTTTGTAGATGGCTGTCCATCTGTGTACATGAGGCAGGTGCTACACAGTGCCAGGACACCCAATTCAACCACACTGGCTGGGGAAACTCTAGGACATTGTCCAGCCATATAGTCCAGAATCTGAGGGAGGAAGGCCAGGGAGGCCTAAGAGGTGGGCCTAGAGGTCAGATTATTACTAATACAGTAGGAGGATGACACCAGACCCGACCATGTAGACAGTCTATAAACAAACAGTAATAGGTGTGACAGGTACATGCATTGCAACACCTCATAGCATATGCAGCAAGTAGCATGAAACATCAGGATCAGGGGGCAATGCATACTGTATTGCCACTATGCTGCCGATACCCACAGACATACAGTGCTGATACATGGTGGGGATATGGTGTGAGGTTTAGCAGTGGATAGTGCTGGCAGCAGTGGATGTGCAGCATCTGTACATAATGGTGAGCAATGTATGCAGCCCTGTAATGTGCTCCCCTATTCATGTCCTTCACGTGGGATGAACAGACATCACAACCCTCCCTTCTCAAAAGCTGAGACTGCCATAATTATTCATGCCCTGAGATTCCATCATGGGGTGATTATAAAGGAGTCACCATAATCAGCAACAACATGCTGCATTGTGGCAGACCTGGTAGCAACAGTGACTACTGTGGGCCTCCAGGACAGGAGATACAAACAGATCTGACACTGTGCTACTGATCTCATACACCATGCACGGCAAAGGGCTGCAGCTGTGGCCAGGGACCGTGCTGGCACAAGGGGATAGGCTGCTACACAGCCACCACTCTAAGCCACAGAAGAGTTCCTGGAAAACCTGGGTTCAGCCACCAACTCACAGGAAACCATCAGTACATATGTTGAGGAGGTGGGTGGCACACATTCCACAGCTGAGGACCATCCAGGTAAGCCTCCAGTGGACATCATGTTAATACTGTATCATTCATACTTGTATGCATATGTCAGGTCAATCTGCATTTGTGGGTGGGGTTTTGTAATGCACACATACTGTGGATGTCAGCAATTTGGGTAGTATTGCAGCTTTTACTATAAATGTTGATAAATGCACATATTATCCTGTACCACTGCCACGTGTGTGTGTGCTGACAATACCTCTACCACATAAATCCATCGGTACCTCTGGTGTGGCTGGAGAACATCAACCTGTAGCTGGCAAGTGTGGAACTGTCATGTTGTTGCTCACCTATACCCTAGGTATGTTAAGGGCTGCCAGTTTGCCATCCACATGACTGTTAAGCTTAGCCATATTGCAATATGTGCATGTTCACTTGTGGTGGGGCTCACTGCAGTGCACCACATTGGCAATCACAGTAACATATTTGCAGGAGCTGTAACATATTAGCACATACATTTGTATAGGTGCAGCCACTCTGCTATACAGGGGTGCATTACTATTGTGTAAATGGATGCACTGTGTGTTAGGTGATGGCCCATCACATACTCAGACTCATCACATATCTCACAGGTGTATAGTACTAGCAACATTAATTGGATGTAGCTGCACTGCATGATGTTGATGGCCTGTTCAGAGTGTGTCTGTTGTGGTCTGATTATGTGTTGTGCATGGCATCAGCCAGAAGGTGTGGTCTGTATAATGCCTTTGTGGCACCCACGTGTGTCTGTGTGTGTGTGTGTGTGTGTGTGTGTGTGTGTGTGTGTGTGTGTGTGTGTGTGTGTGTGTGTGTGTGTGTGTAACCATGGGGGTTGGAGTGTGTCCCCCTCACAACCTGATGTCAGTGTCTCATCGGACTCTGATGATGATGATGATGGCCATTGTTAGGCACAGGTGGGGTTGTTGGGGGCTGAATCTGTCCCATTGGTTGACATCATACTTCCTCTGCTAATGTCCCTGCACATGGTCACTATGCCCACACATATCCAGTAACCAGCTGCCACAGATATTGGGCAGTCAAAGAGTGGTGGCATTGAACAGAGGAGTGTGGGGACTATGCCATCTGTGACTGTAGACACTAGCCAAAGCCAGAGAGCTGGTGAGGTCTCACACATGCAGATTGACAGGGATGCTCAAAGGAGGACTGCTGCCCACCCAGCACCTGTCAGAGGTGTCACTGCACATGTCCCCCGATGCAGTTTTTGGTCTGTCATGGAGGCACAGGCACATTGTGGATGGTACACAAGATGGATGCTCAGGGTCATGGATGTCACACTGCCTGGCATGCATGACACCCTCCTCGGCATTGGTGATGCTTTACTTCATTTTGCTGATGTAGTGGATAGATGGTGGGGTGAGACATTGTCAGTCCTTAACCATGCAATGTCTGTGCTTGAACATGTGGTGGGAGTAGGGCATTGGACACATAGACTTAGGTCAGCAACAACATCAACTAAGAGCCCACATGGCCATGCGCAGTCACACTCCTGTAGTGGCAGTACCACCAGCACTGCTGAAGGGTGGGTGCTGTCCACACCACAATGTGGCAGGCCATGGGCACATGGTCCTGAGTGGACCCATGAGGGACATAGACCCAGCAGACACCAGTCACCATCAGGAAGTAGTACCACATCTGACCTTGGGCATGGTATTGCCAGTGCCACTCCTGGCAGAACCAGTTCCTGTGTTCATGGCCGGAGACAGTGAACTGTACATTCTGCCATGTACAGTCTATGGCTGTCCAATATACCCTTGTGTAGGGCTACCACATGGCTTGACTGTGCTCATGCTCACACTCACACATCACTGTCACATGCAGGTCATCAACAGATGCACATAGTTCCTCTCCATGGCCCAGCTGACCAACACCCCTCTAGACGCACACACATGATGTTAACAGTATGACACAGCCTAGGCCTTTGGCAACCCCACACCACACCACATCCTGTGCATGTGATAACACCTATGTCACATCCATGTTATCCATACCATCGATGCAGGGATATGCTAATATGTGTCTGATGCACAGAGTGGATATAGTACAGGTAATGGCAGTTTGTAGTATGGTAGTGTTATGGCCCATAAGGTGCTGTCTGCTGGCAATTGTCATGCATACACATCAAAGTGCATGTACCTTTGTGCCATGATGTTTTATTGCTGTTAGTACTGCTGAATGACTGTTGTCTCACATACCTTATTCTGTTTCAGTTCCAGGTGTCTGTTTGTCTAAGTTGTGGTGGGCTGCTGCCATTACAGGAGCTGCAGATGGAGGAGTGGCAACACAGAGACATTTTCATCGCCAAGATACGTCTACATATGCACATGTTTACCTAAGTGCGTATGCATCAAACAGTGTGTGCGGGACAATGGGGGCAGACAGCGTACCTTACATGTATACCCCTTGATACAGCATGCTACTCTTGATACATGTCACCTGGGAGTTCTGTAGGATCACAGGTTCATAGGTAGAAAGAAGATTGCTACAGTACTGGCCCTGGGTCCCTTACAATCCTAGCCAGTACTCTATCCCCAACAGAATCATCTTTCAGCACCTGTTGCTCCAGCATTGCTTGACACACATTGGACCCCTGGGACAGATGTATTTTTTTTTACATCCACTCAACCTTGATGTAGTTGATGAGAGCCTGCATGGTACACTGTTTGACATTTTTGGGGAGTGCATTCCTGAGACAGGGCAGCCTCTGGGAGACAAACCTTTCTCTCCAGCTGTTTTTTTTTTTTTTTTTTTTTGCTGTGTCATATGTGATTCAAGCCTGGCAAGCCAGTAATGTGCACAGTGTTATACTGATATATATGGGGGCAGCTGTTGAAGGGCTTTGCTATCTAGGCATGCCACAGCCCACCTGTGGACAACCTGCCAATACCAAGTGAGGCATTACTGATTCGAGGCTGTCTGCATGTAACAGATGTTGAAGGCCATGGATAACCTTTGTAGGGGTTAACATAGCCTTTCCATTTGGTGCAGATGTCTGCATTGGTACATACCAGACTGGCCATGCTGGTAATGTATTGCTGTACTGATGGAGGACTATATAGGGGTAATGTCAACCTTTTTTTGGATGCAGTCCCTTTACCTGTGTGTTGAGCCATGTCCAAGCCTCTTCTGATCACTGCCACTACTTGCTGGGTGAATGCAACAGTGTTATCAACCTGAGTAGCCAGGTTTGTCAACACATTTTGTACATTTATGGGGTTGCCATTGATGTTGGAAATAGTAGGTCCATGCCCTCACCATATGGTATGATGGTACTGCTTTCTGCATTCAGCTGGAGGCCAGGACCTGGCCACCATTCCATACCCTCTGTATGACCCCATTGGAGTGTGTTGACAGTTTGTGGGTCAGTGACAGACAGCACACTACTTACAGTTGCCACAGCTTTAGGCATTACCTACATATGTGGGATGTGGCAGTTAGCATTCAAGCCTTCATACATGAGGGTCACTGTGGATGGAAGATACTCACAGGGCGTACATATGTCTACATATTGCACACACATATGTAACACAGAGTAGGGTTGCCACCTTCTCAAACGTGGAATGTGTGACGCATACTGTAGTATTGTGACTCTTGGCAGGACATACCATAACCCACAGCAAGTGCACCAGACAAGACTTCCCTTGGTTTGCCAATATGACTGCTTCTTTGTGTCACATCACCATAGGTTATGCTATTTCTCATACCAGTGAAGTGCTTCTGATGTGAAATAACTGGTTTATGCAGGTAGTAGACAACCTTAGCAAATGTGTGTTGCCCTACACTCTGGGGACCTCTGTGTTGTTTGAATTGTTATCACAGGTCACACCTGGCAAAACATGGACTACAACCTGCAGGATGAGACAGGTGGTGACCATAACTCTCACTTCTACAGATATTTTCAGAATGTCCTGATGTTTGCCACATCTTTTTGTTCTGTTTGACATAACATTGTGGTTTTCTGGCAACACAGTATGAAATCATTAAAGATGACATTGCACAATAATGACAGATTTTCCTGTGAGACTTCATGCACTTCAGAAAATGCATGCAATTGTACAACCTGTTCTGTCATCTAATTTATGTTTGCCAGATCAATATTTAAAAACTGACCCTAATATTTGGGCTTTGTCCCACTTTTCTGTATGGCTTTCTCCAGATGTCTTTCTGTAAGGGTTTGAAAGGTCTGTTTGTGGCCTTATCACAGGCACACTGCTGCAATGGGATATACATACATATACACACATACACACACACACACACACACACACACACACACACACACACACACACACACACACACACACACACACACACACACACACACACACACACACTCATGAACTGCCCTTGTGGGTAGTAGAACCCCTACCTCTCTAGTTATACATAAGATAGCCCAATATACATAGTGCATGGACCATGGACCTTATACAGTTTTGCAGTATCTGTCACTACTCAGGTGGTTGACATCTGCAGGTGCTGTAAGGATTGCCACTGGGGGGGTTAACAGACACTTAAAATGGTATAACAGTGTGACACACACACTCACTGCTGCAGGGAGACATTCATTCCAACAGTCACACAGAGAAAGTTGCTACTTTTGGACTTACAACACCTATCTAGTTATGTATAATATAGCCCACTATATGAACTGCATGTGCCACAGTGCTGTTATGCTTGAAATGCGTTACTCTGCATCTAAGGTGCATGACATCTGTAGGCCATGAATAGGTTAGTGATGGTGGAATTAACAGGGTGGCACAGCCACACAAAATGCTATAGACATTGCACACATACAGGCAAGACAACCACACTGCTACACAGGATATGCATACACACACATGTACTCACACAGTGAGACAGTATTGAGATTACAACCCATACCTATCTAGTTGTATGTAGTATAGTGCTATGTCCTTATTGCATATGTCATGGAGCTTATATGTCTGGGACATACCTTTCAACCTGTTAGAACAATACATGTGGACAAAGCCTTCAATAATGGGGGTATACAGGCTGAAAAATAGGGAGCATTTTTACATATTGCTCTTACAAACATAGATAACTGATAGAGTGACAGGTTTCATATTACCATTACTTTTGTGAAGGGTATGAAGTCTGACACTTAGGTGTCTGTCATTTATTGTCTGACTTCAGCTCTTAATGCTTTGCCAGTGATTGGCCAGGTGACCATAACTTTATGACACACAGATGAAATATATGAGGCAATCATCTGGACATTCGGCAGAACTGTATACAGTTGAGAGGTATGGCCTGCAGAGCGTGAAACAGTGCATCTGAGGTTGATGATATCAACAGGCCCTGTCAATAAATGCAATGGGGGGAATCAGCAGGGTGGAACAGTACTCAAAATGGTATAGCCAACACACACATGTGTTAGTCTTCAGATTAGAACCCTTACCTAGCTAGATGTATGTAGTATAGTGTTACGTACTTATCGTGTGTACCATGGAGCTTATATGCCTGTAGTGTGTCCAATGCTGTATCTAAGATGGATGACATCAGCAGGCCCTGTAAAGTAGGGCAATGGGAGGTTAACAGGATGGAACAAGACTCAAAATGTATTGGCATTGCACACACACAAAGCCACAAGGGAATATACTTATACGTATACAAACACACACACACACACACACACACACACACACACACACACACACACACACACACACACACACACACACACACACACACACACACACACACACACACACACACACACTCAGTGGCCATTGTTGTGAATTGAACCACTATGTATCTGTCTATACCATAGCAGTATGTACTTATTGCATGTGCCACAGGAATTAAACATGTGGAGTGTGTCTGGCAGTGCTGTTATGATGGATGACATCAGTAGCTGCTGATAGTGAGACTACTGTTGTGGAGGACAGTAGTCACACGGCCAAAATATGGGTGGCCATTGCACAGACATAGACCTGTTGGGTGTGTGTAGTCTGCTGTATGGGTGTGTGTAGTCTGCTGTATGTGTAATACATACAAAAACAAACACACACATGGCAACTGATGTGAGAGTACACCTCCCTCCCTCCCTACTATTACACAATGGGCCTCACCATAGTATTTGCATGTGCCACTGGTTCAAATTGGTGTATGTGTGGCTGTTGCAGTACATCACTGTATGCCTTTCAGGGTGTCTCTTTGTCTGTCTCTCTATCTCTCTCTCTGTCTCTCTCTCCCCCTCTGTCTCTGCATCTCTGTAACTGATATATTTGTATATGTTACATATATATCTGTATGTATATCACGGTCAATTGATCCAGATAAAGCTTATATGTACCACATACGGATAGATGGGGGTAAACATGTCTGATGGGGGTGGGGATAGACAGTTAAGGTGTACATAGCTGTCTGTATACAGAAGGGATATATGTACATCCCAGTTCTGTAGTCAGATGTGGGTTCCAACAAGGGTTGGCAGAAGCTAAGTGTAGGAGCATGCCCAGTATGACCATCAATACTAAGACTGGGACTCCAGACCAGACCTACCTGTACTCCAGTCCAGGATTTTGTGTGCTACATCTGATTAGCTGGTGAGCCCTGTAAACAGTCCAGCAGCTCACTGATAGACTGGCTGAGGGATCTCCTGGCTGTGTGTATCCTTATTAACTGAGTCATATCTAGGGTTTGTATAATATGTGAGGTACATTTTGCACAGCACTGTGATGTCCAGGTATGTCAGTGGCAGATCAGTAGAGATTAATGTGAGGAACTACTAATAGACATTTGTCTACTGACTCCATACACTGCAGGGAACCCATGCTACTGAATGATGTGTTGTAGTCTGAACATTCTACATTTGTGTGGCCTGTGGTTCCTCCTTCCCCTTATATGTGGCCCTTTGTCCTGCTCTGCTCCACTCACAGGCTTTGTCCACAGTTTCTGGTCTTATGTAGTTGTAGTTATGGTGTGACTGCAGTAGAAATCTTAGCATCATGCACAAGGTTATGGACTACAAATCTCTAACTGTACCTGTTTATCAGGTTGGCCAGCATTGTGCCCCATGCATTTGCTGGGGTGCTCAGACAGTTTGTGTTGCACTGTTCATCTAATGCTACATGTTGGCCATACCTGTCTAACTGTTACAGGCAGAGATCTTGACAGGGCCATATATCACAGTTGGACAAAGGCACAAACATGGGGACAGCAGCTTAATATTGCTCTTCCAAATGTAGACAGTTGGTAGACTAGTTTTGTATTAGCTTGATTTTATTATGGGTATGAAGTTTGCATCAATGCGATCAGGCCCCTGCAAGTATGATAGCTGCATGGCTCCAAACAAAATACCAAAGCAAAAAGAATTAGTGCAGCCAGCAAACAGGGACATATAGTTTTATTCATGTAAAGGAGAACATAGAGAGCAAAGATTAAGCAGACCGGTTTCAGCTATATAATCCAGCCTTCTTCAGTGCATTAAATCCACAAAGCAGAAATTCTCCTATTTATAGTATAGCCCCACCAGAGGTTACTTTGAGTAAATTGAACCAATTAGTTAATCACATTAGAAGTATTCATTCAATCCTGGAGAGAACAAGGCACCTAATTTTATTATCCATTTTCTCTCCATATTATTTAATAGCTGATACCAACCTGATTTGTTGTTTCTGTTGCCCTGTATTCTATCAATGACTGTAAATCTAAACATGGCTTTTGGGTGTTTTTCTGTATGTTTGTATAAAGCATTTGTTGTTTTTTTTTAATCTGATGTCACTTAGATGTTCTGATATCCTAAATTTGACACATCTAGATGTCTGTCCCACATAAAAAGCTGAACAACTACAAGTAGCCATGTAAATAACCCATTCCAACTGACAATTGGCAAAAAAAGATATATTGAAGACTTGCCCAGTATTTTTACTAGTAAATTCTTTAGTTTTCAGTATACTTTTACAGTGGATACAGTGTCCGCATGGAAAGCAGCCCTTCAAGGGCCCTCTTTCGAATGTTATTTGAGTTAAGCTATTATTAGTTTTGTTCCCTTGTTTATAATGATTCATGAATGAACCGATGTTCTTACCCCTCCTAAAAGAAAAGTGGCATGTATCATCCAAAAACGCACTGAGCTTTATATTAGCCAGTAAGATATTCCAATGCCTGTGGACACTGTTTTTTAAGAACATCCATATTCCTGCCATAAGTGGTGACTAATCTGATTTTAGAGTTATTATTTGGGGATTTATCCCTATATTGAAGTCCCATATATTGAAGAAGATTTAATGCACTGAAAAAGGCTGGATTATATAGCCGAAACCGGGCTGCTTAATCTTTGTTCTCTATGTTCTCCTTTACATGAATAAAACTATATTAGTCACTGTTTGCTGGCTCCACTAATTCTTTTTGCTATGAAGTTTGCATCTCAACTGTCTGTCATTGATGTTTTTAAATCAACCTGTTTTGCTTAGCCAATTGTTTGCCAGACAAATGCAATGTTATGACAAACAGAACAAATATATGAGGCATACACGTGGACATTCTAAGAAACCCTGACATTCATGGGGTATGGATGGTGCCCACTGACTTGTTGTGAGTACTGACACAGTTATGTGGCAGCCTTTGTATCCTGGAAGTGCACTCACTTGTCACAACCGGTTGTTCTAGTAGGCACCATCTAGGTTACACAGAGGTGTTTACTGTCCATATCTGTGACACACTGTGCCTCCATTGTCCAGTTTTCCTACAGTAACAAATATTGATGTCTGGACAGCCTGTAGAACTCCTACCATAGGTGTAGCTGACATGCAAAATAGTATGCACAGCCAGGCTCGAACCATGGACCCTGTCACCCACAGTAATGCATTTAGCCCAGTAAACCACAACAGACCCCCATCAGTGTTGTCTACTACCTGCCACTATTCACCACACACATACCTACCATACTGACAGCTGCATATTGTGGAAAAGGAACATGTTAACAAGTTGATTGGAACAGCCCTGGAAATGTGTGGTCTGCTGTTATTACCTTACTAACATAACTGTTACTGCAGTTCTATGGGAACACAGGTGTGTTGGGGTAGTGGACCATACCTCTGAACTGTGCAGATTTCCACAGAATGTCCAGATGTTTGCCTCACATTTTGGGTCCATTTTTCCTAAAATTGCAGTTGTCTGGAAATGTACTGTGAAATCATTAAAGACTGAAGTTAGAAAGAAATGACAGACATTTGAGTTTCAGACTTCTTACCCTTTAGAGAATGTATCCTACTCCCAAACCTGTTATTCTATCAACTTTCTATGTTTGTCAGAGCAATATTTAACACTTGCCCCTGTTTGGGGGCCTTTGCCTCACATTTCTTTATGGCTATGTACAGATTTCCTGCTGTAAGAGGTTGAGAGGTATGTATGAGACTCCCAACATTGACATCCATGCATCTATACTATGAATACGAAAAATATTCATTGGTTTGTTCTTTTCTTTGTGGTCATCTGTCCTATGACCCCACTGTTTGTAATTTCCTCAAATAGAGCAGTGGATTTTCCTGCTTGGGGCCTACTCCATATTGTGGGGCAGGGAGTATTTGGCAGAGAGTTCCTGCTGTCCCACATAGCTGTCCATTGTCTGCTGCTATGCCAGTAGCCCACTCCATTCCCTTGTATACATGCAGCAATACCATGCATATGCTAACACAGTGTACTACCCCATTCATTTGTTGTTAAGAAGACTGACTTACCTTGTGCCAGCAGCAGGTGAGAAGACAGTGCTTCAGGGCTGACTCAGTCAGATGCACATTGTACACAGCCTATACATAGTAAGGTATAGGTAGTGTGATGTGGTTAACATCCACTTTATTGTGTGTATGTGAGTCGAAGTGAGGTGTCAGTCCCTGGGTCCCTAGGTTGTCAGTGTATGTGCTATGCATTGACTCATTTCCAGGGCCAGGCCATACTGGGCACCCCTACATTTGCCTACAGTGATAGGTTGAGGGAGTTCCTCCTCTGAGTCCCCCTGTGCCTGTGGGGATCTTGGCAATGGTGGGAGCCTGTGTCTCCCTTCCCTCTGATGTTACTGCCTCAGCTGTTTCTGCAGGATCATATTGTGTAGCATGGCACATACTATGAACATGTGTGCACAAGGAACCTTGATGATTGGATGGGAGATAGGAAATTCACCCTGGAGATCGTGCCAGTCACCCTGCTAGACAGGGGTCCAGGGAAGTAAATATTGTAGGAAGAAATAGCCAGGGAATTGTTATGGCTAGGCTTGTACAGGTCCTAGGGCCAATAGCCTAGTACCAACCTATGAACCTATATGGCTGGAGAGTACTGCATGGCTCCTCCAGATATGTCAATGTAGCAGAACCGTGACTTGAGCAGCAGAAACACATGCCCTATGATGTTCCTAGTTTGTGCGTGTGCCTCATTATGGTATTCTTCAGTTGGTGTGTGTGCATTTCTGATGGGTGTCATCATCCACAGTTCCAGTGCATAGCCAACATCCCCCACTAGATGGCCATATGGGATGGCCCCCTTGTAAATGCCTGACACAGCTCTGATGCATGACAGATGTGAAAGGCGTGATAACTGCCAGGGCTGTCAGAACACACATTGATGATAATTCCCTAGGCATTGCACATGACCTGGCAGTTGATGGAGTGATACCCCTTGAAGTTGATGTAGACTCTACCCTCCTCACTGGATGGTGCTTTGATCTGCACATGAGTGCAGTCTATGGCACCCAGTACCTCTGGGTAGTGTGCTACATGGTGGAAGAGATGCATATTGCTGGTCTTCTCCACAGGGGTGTTGGGGAAATAAATGTGCTCACTGGCATGTGTTAGCATAACATCCAGGAGCTGGTGGGGTACCCTGGATATGGATGCCTGAGAGATCCCCATGATGTCCCCAGTAGGTCTTTGGAAAGTACCTGTAGCTAGTATTCTTAAGGCAACACATACCATTGTTTCCAATGGGATGGGTTCCCCTCCGTTGGATCTGGGTCTGACGTGAGGACAGCAGAGCTTGGAGAGTTCCTGTAGTATGTCCCTGTCCACCCTGTAGTGCTTTACTATCTTCAGCTCATGTAGCCCCTGGAAGGTTACCCTGGGCATGAACACTCTTCTCCTCCTCAGTCTGGGCCTATTGTCAGCATAATCATCATCACTGACCTCAGCCTGTAGCGCATACAGATGTAGCAGACCAGCAACAGCCCCTATCATTTTGTCAGCTAAAATTCCCAAGTGTGTACTCCAATGGTGCAGAGTATGTGGGAAAAATCAGACTTAAGGGTGCATGCATACTTTATACTGGTGTGCTGCAGATGCAGCCTGTGTGATTGTTTGACTATGATACATTCCACCTGCCAGATATATTATTGAGGGGTTTGAATGGGTCAACGTCAGTGGAACAGGACTTACCACTTTATGCTTGATTGGCTTTTCAAAGCTATTCCCCCCCCCCCTTTTTTTTTAATGTCTTCCACTGTTAAGCCCAGCGATGCTCCACACAAACCGACACAACTAATGTAAACATTGCTGAGCAGAAAGGGCCCTCTCCATTACATGGTCACACTTAGCTTTTATTTACCCAGCCAAAACACATGCTGTGGGGCTAAGCACAGCTTAGCAGCCTCAGACACGCACCCCTGCTTAGCTGTGCTTAGCTGAGTGCAAATAGGCACAGTAAGCTCCAATCAGCTTCAAGAATGTGTGACACACCCTTTTTGATGTTCGCTATCTGTCCTGCCTACACCAACACAGTTCTAGCCCTATCAAGCTTAGTACCTCCAGAACACTCTGGCCCTTTTTGCTATTCAATAAACCTGGTTCATTTGCATACACCTAATTCCTTATACCCTGGATAAAGCACTACACCAAGCCCTATCTTCTTAGCTACCACTGTAACCTGCTATTGTATGTCTCTGCATGCTGGGCACTATAATGCAAACACTTTGCCTACCTTAAATTTCATATTTTACATATTTTTTTATTCATTTTCTTTTTTTTTTTTTAATTGATAATTTGTCAAATATTACATGAAATCAAAAACGAAAATGATATATATACAATTGTAAAACCTATAAACTTGAAAAACATGATATAACTATGTACATTGGTGTCTAAGAAGAAAGCCATAAATAAGTTTAAGGTGAACCTGAAGTATGATATATAAGTTCATATATCTTTGTCCATTTTCTCAATTATTTCTAGTACTTTCATCCAAGAGTTGTATAAAGCTGTAAGTCTAGTTGCTCTGTTCTTTAGAGTAGATATTTCCATTTGTCCAGCTTTTCTAACTAAATTTTTAAATTCATTAAATATAGGAGGAGTCTCACTTTTCCAGTGAATGGTGATGATTTTGCGAGCTGCTGCCATTAAAGTCCATAAGATTTGAAAATCTTTTTTTGGCACACAATCCAGAACAGGAGAGTTGAATAAAATCATAGATTTTGATAATTGATAATTATCATTAAAAACAGTCTGAAAAAATAGTTAATATTATTCCAATACAAAGTAAGTAAGTAAGTTTAGTCTGACATCTCCAACATAGATCTTCACTTGCATATATCTTAGATAATTTATGTGGTGTATAAAAACTTCTATTCAAATATCTCCATGTGAATAACTGCAAGTTTATTGATAATGATGACTTCTTGGAAGATTTTAAGATAATCTTTTTTTCCTTTTCGTTAGGAGGGTGATTATTTATCTGTGTATAATTTCAGTAGGTGTCGATTTGGTATATTTTTGCTGTTTTAATTATTTTGTAAATGTTAGATAGATATCCAGCACCTTGATAAGGTTAATTGTTAATTATAATAATGTAATCAATACATTTTGGGACAGTATGTCTAACTGTTTCTTGCATTTGTCCAATTCTGTTTATAAGATATTGTCTTAGATTTTACAAAAGTAGCCATGAGTCATGATTTATATTATATTTTCTGGTTATCTGATCTTTAGTTAATATTTTCTCTTGTTCTACCAGCTGATGCCAGTAACTTATTGAGCCTATCTTGAGCATATTCATTTTCTGAATGTGATATGTATCAAGGATAGTGGGTGTGAAGGCTATAGGAAAGATCAGAAAGAACCATGAATTAATATTTGGGACTTTGTTTATGAACGATTTAAATGTTATTAGTGTGATGTTCATATATTTGGGTGGCAGTTTATTATTTTTATTTTTGCCTTCTAGATAATCTTTTAACATCCAAACTAAAGGAAATGGTATTATAGTTAAATGATCTGATCTGTTGTTATGACTAAGTTCAGTTTAGACCTGTTCATGTAATTGTTTCCATACAGGTTTGTAGTGAGCATTTAACCATAAGGTTATATTTTTAACAACAGAGGACATAATATATATTTCAATATCAGGTAAATTAATTCCTCCATCTTCCCAGTTTAGTAAATGTTGATCTAAAGCAATTTGGGGTTTGTTTGGGAACCATAAAAAAATGTAATATTAGTTTATTATATCTCTGAGTGATATACTTGGGAGGTGGCAGTGAAAAACTTTGTATTAGATATAATACTTTAGGAAAAATAATTGATTTAATAAGGTATAATCTGTCTCCCATTCTAAACATATATTTGTTCCAGGTAGATATCGCTTGCTCTATTTTATCTAGTGTTTTATTATAATTATATATAAGTGAGTCAGTTAAGTCTTCAAGTAGATCTATGCCTAAATATACTATTTTATTATCCTCTGATATGTATTTGGAATATTTTTTGTTTATATGTTTCTTTTTAGTATTACATAACATAATTTTATTTTGTTTTCATTGAACTGTAAACCTGAAATAGTTTGAAAATTATTTATTTCTTTAAACAAAGCTTGTAAAGATGCATTAGTGTCTGATAGGGTAAGAAGTACATTGTCTGCAAATAACTGTAATTTAAGAGATAAAGTTTTGTTGATGCAGATGCCTTTAATATTACTATTTGATCTTATCTGATTTTCAAATGGTTCTATAAGTAATGCAAATAATAGTGGTGATAGGGGACAGCCTTGTTTAGTCCCTTTTTTGATTGGTATGGGACCAGATCTATATGAACCTAATTTAACATATGCTATGGAGTCTTTATATAGTGACTGAATAAGGGCGATAAAAGATGTAGGAAAATTATACTCTTTTAGGACTAGTGTAAGGAAATTCCAGTTAACAGAATCAAATGCTTTATTAATATCTAAGGGTATTATATTTAAATCTAAGTTTGCATGTTTACTATAATCTATCAATGACAAAATTCTTTTAAGATTATCTTATGTATTTCTTCCTTTGATAAATCCTGTCTGGTCATCATGTATTAGCATGGGAAGAAAGTGTTTAATTCTGTCAGCATATATTGCCATGAACATTTTATAATCAATGTTTAATAAGGATATTGGTCTATATGACGAACATTGTTTCTTATCTTTGTCTGATTTAATTATTGGTGATATCAATGAATATTTCCATTAAAGGTGGTATAATTATATTTTGACTAACTATGGAGTATACTTTTAAGAGTAAAGATATAGCTTGATTAGGTATTACTTTATACATTTCTGATATTATATTATCAGGGCCAGGTGCTTTATTTAATTTAAGCTTTTTAATCTGTGATTTTAGTTCTGTCATAGTAATTGGTTTGCTTATAGTGTAAATTTGCTCCTGTGTTAATCTAGTAAGAATTTTGTTTTTAACATAATTTTTTATATCTTTGTCAGGTTTTTCATGAATGCTTGAAAGGTTATCATAGTTATATTGTAATATAAAGGCTTCTAATATACTATTTAGATCCGTGACTTTTTTATTATTATTAGGGATATATAATTCTTTTATTTGCTTCGATTTTATTATTTTTTTTGTTCTATTAGCTAGTTGCCTCTGATGTGCTGGATTTGTTGAATAAGAATTTAATTTTATCTTTTCTAGGTTAATCATTGTCTTGTGATGTAAAATTTCCACATATTTGTTGATAATTTGTAGCAATTCTTGAATTAAATCTTTATTTCCTTCTTGAATTTCTAGTTTTAATTTATCGGCTTTCTTTTGTAATTCTAGCATGTCTTTATTCCATATTTTCCTTTTATTAATATACCAGGATAGTACTTTTCCATATATATATATATATATATATATATATATATATATATATATATATGCTTTTAAGGAGTCCCAGATATATATTTCTGAAATGTTATCTGTGGTATTTAGTTCAAGGAAAGTTTTTATTTCACCTTCAAAAAAATTCTTTAAAGTCTGTTAATTTTGTAACATATGAAGGTATTCTTGTTATGCGATTATTATTTATATGCATAAGCTCCATTTCAAAAACCAGAGCATTATGATCTGATAATGGACAGTTTATTATTTTGACATTACTTATTTTTATTACTAGATCATTGGATATGTATATCCTGTCAATTCTGGAACTAGCCTTATATCTATGTGAGTAAAAAGTGTAAATTAATGAGTCTGGGTCAGCAAATTCATTTATATCTTTTATGGAGATTGCGTCTGTAAACTTCGAAAGTGTCTTTGATATAGGTAACTTTATTCTTTTACTTTTTGAATCTGTATCTTTGTCATCTATTATACAATTGTAGTCTCCTGCCATTATTAGACTACCTTTAGTTAAATGTAATATTTCTTCAATATGATGTTTTACTGTTCCTACGCCAAGTCCTGGTATCCAGTATAGGTTAACTAAAGTGTATATTTTCTTATTTAACTCTATATTTAGTAAGCAAAACATACCAGATGTGTCTTGATAAGTGTTAATTATTCTAGGAGAAATAATTGTATTATGCATTAATATGGCTACTCCTCTCTTCTTTTGTTTGTATTGAGAACTTACTAATACTGTGTAGTTATTAATATTGAGATTGTTTATATCTTTATCTAATAGATGAGTCTCCTGAAAAAATACTATTTGTGGATCATTTAGATTTATGTATTTATATAGACTTCTCCTTTTGATATTATTATTTAATCCATTAACATTTATAGATAGATATTTCATGTGTTGGTTTATGATTTATTTGTATGACAGTTGATATACATAGATTTAACTCTTGGTTTGCATTATATGTGCAATTTATACTATTGTTTACATAGAAGATCTGCTTATCTTCTGTAGACACCAAAACAGTATAAGAAAACACTGAAACTTCTAATTTAACTAATTCTAATTTATTACACCTTTTCCTATCTCTATGAGGTAATATACCTCTTTGCATGAGTAACACAAGTACCCACACAAACCTTCTAAATCTGTGACTAATGTTTAAACTAATCTCTCTTAACCTCATGCTTAGTATGTCACTATTTACATATATTAACGAGTTAATATGATCAGCTAATAGACAATTATATGCAAAGTTGTGTGAAAGCATTAATATTTATACAACAATAACCTGCTTATACTTGTTAAATCTTACTTGCAGAGTTTCTTATAATCAGAGTTACAAGAACAATTTTCCAATGACATTTCACAAAATTTGTTTCATCTTAGTACAACAATTCATATATCAATCCAACATGACACATTTGCTTTAATTCACATTGCAAAGACTCGAATACCTTGTTAATTAGTTATTTTGGTTAAATTCTCATAATACCTATTTTCTTTTTAGATTATAGTTTCATTATACTCGCAATTTGTTTAGGGTAATTTTCCACCTCTAGAGTCTCTATCATGTAGTATCAGTGCTATAAGAATATTATTTTATTCTATAGTTGTGTGAATATTTCCCATTTTCTTCCTCACTCTTTATGAAATAATTAAATTTATTATTCTTTAACTTTTGAGAAAGTAGTTTTCCAAGACATATTCCAGAACTCTTTACTAAAATTGTGGCGGCTTATATGAGAATATATGTACATATATATAAATATATATACATAAACTTATAAATAATAGTCTTTACATATTTTAAGATTCAAAATACTGAAGTAAAACATAGTGGAGAGATAGGTTCCCAACCCACAGACTGGCCAGACTCCGGAAAAGAACCCTGATGACTGGACGGGAGAGAGGAAAATCACCCTGGGGATCATAACGGTCACCCCGGCTAACAGGTGTCCAGGTAAGCAAGCAATAATGAAAGAAATAGCCAGAGAACTGTAATGACTAGAGTTATACAAGCCCCGGGGTCGATATTCTCATAGCAATCTATGAACCCACACAGCTATTCTAGTATTAGAAATTCTTAATATTAATGCATATAACTATGTATAGAGTATTGCCTTTCTGTATATCTAACAATATTTAACTTTTTTTCTAACAATAACTATGCATAGGTTGCTATTTCTGTTAGTATATAAAGAACCTATTAGAAAATTTGCTTGGTGTCTGTTTACTAAATCTAATAATATTTTATTTTATTTAGTTTAGGTGTGTTAAATGTTTAGTAATAATCAGTAACACTAAAGAGTTGACATGTAGCTTTGTAATTCAGGTGCACTAGCACTTTAAATAGTGCTCATTTTGGGATTTACTTCCTTGTCCAGGAATGCTGCAACTACGTTTTATTCAAAGGACGTTATACGCAAGCATGAAGTGCTCGCAATGAGACATAAGATATTTGGGTGTTGCTTGCATGTGTATTTAAGGCTACTGTCTCGTGGACAGGGCAGGAAAAGTAGTGAAGATTTTTCTTGATTTTCAAGGCATCGCTCGTGGTAATATTTATTTTTGCATATATTTATCTGTATTATATGCAAGACATTCCTATGTTATATGTGAGACATACTACATGACACCTGCTAGTAAAACAAACAGCACCAAATGCTTTACTTCTTATAAAAGATTCAATATGTCATTCTAGTGGTGTAGAATAATTTACTGTACTAGCATGCAAGGGTTTAAACTCTTAACTAACTATAACCATCCAGCACAACTCAATCATCTTCTATATACAGATTATTTTCCTTCTTCTAGTCGAAGAGTTTTAAGATGTGCTTATTTTGAGATTTACTTTTTTGCCTAATTATATTGCATTTACATATTATTTAAAGGGCGTCATAGACAATCACAAAGTGGTTACAGTGAAAATTACAACCTTTATAAATTACCTGTATGCATATTTGAGATTACTGTCTCGTGAATGGAGCAGGAAAAGTAGTGAAGATTTTTCTTATCTTTCAAAGTGTTGCTCATGAAAATATTTTTCTACTGCATAGCTACAACACAGTTCAAACAGCTTCAATAAACACAACATTATCCCCCCTTCCAGTAAGGAAGCTTTGTATATATACATTAAAAACACAATAAGAGTCCATGAGGTGTACTGGGATGCTACGACATCATAATCCATACAACCAGACATGTGCGCACACCCAAGCTGTCTTTCTATCTCAGTAAAGCAAATCAGTACAACAGCATTAATGGATTATGTACTTTAACTATGCAACTCATTTAACATAAATATATAATTTTTCAAAAAATACATTTGTCCCACTCTCCTCCCTGCCCCGATTGGAAAACTTAGATTAGACATATTATATGAATGGTGCATTCAAAGATTTTATAACAAATTGCTAGTATAGTTAAATATATGGTGAAATGGTTATATCTGGTTAAACTAGATATCCATTTGCATATATCTTGAACATATTGCTATATACATTTCCTTTTCTGATGACTAAATCAGAGACGTAGAGAAAGAAAAACATTGTTATCAAGTTTCAAATATGTTTGGCTAGACCTGAATGATAATGTTAATTTACCCAGTTTATATTTATTCTAGATTTTAAGTGAGATAAAATAAATATAAACTGTACCTGATATATTACTGTGATTAATGACTGGAAGATTTCTTGTTAGTTTTTGTGACAATGTTTAAAGTTTTGTGGTACATGTAACATATAAGTTATTTGTCCTTTAGTTTTTTTTCTTCTGTTCAACAGTCTTCCAGTTGTTTACTTCTGCATTTCTTTTTGGTGTACTATTTGTCCAATCCATAGATTCTTCCTGCATTAAAATGTTGTTTGTAGTGAGATATTTTATTGCTGAATCCACTGTTTCAAATATTTTTATTCCCACTGGAAGGAATATACAAAGTCTTGCTGGAAACAAAAGATGGGTCTTCAGTTGTTTCTTTTTCAAGATTTTTATTATTGGCATGAATTCTTTTCTTTTGAAAACCACTTTTGTAGAGTAATCATTGTCAAATCCAATTAATGCATCATTATATTTAATAGGTGAGTTAGTCCAAGCATTTTTGAGGATAAGTTCCTTGTCTTGTGTGGAGAAAAGTTTAACAATTATTAATCTTGGTTTGTTTTTGATTAAAGATGCATTTCCTGAAGTTAACAAAGACCTGTGTGCACGTTCTATTCCAAAAGAAAGGGCTTCCGGTAATTTTAATACATTTGGGATCCAGGTAGTAAGAAAGTTTATTATATTATCCCCTTCTGCTTTTTCTGGCAGACCATATATTCGGATATTATTTCTTCTCATTCTGTTTTCCATGTCATCTATTTTTTCTAGAAGATGTGTATTTTGTTGCAGTAAAAATTCAGTTTGTTGTTCTTCTTACAGGAGTCTGGAATCAATGTCATTTAAGGACTGTTCAATTACAGAAATTTGACCTTTCTGTTGTGTGAACATTTCCTGAAGTTGTTCAAGTTGTTGAGTACATTTTTCTTTAAAAGAGTCCAATTTAGTATCCATCTTATCTATTTTAGTTGTCAACTCCTGAATATTTAAAATAAGTGAATGTAAATCCTTTTTGAATGTTGGGTCCTGAGATGGATTCCTGAGATGGCTCATTCTGAGTAGCTGATGCTGCTGTTGATTTTCTAGTAATTAATTTGACAGGAATTTTCCAATGAAAGTTGATAAAAATTATTCTGATGATGTCTCTGGGTATTAGAAAGTGGTTAGTAGCAAAAATATCTTCTTATTGTTGTTTTTTTCTCAAAAGTCCTGTCAGAAATATTATTGAGGAAAGAGAGCTGTGAGAAAGTGCTGTTACCAGGTCTCCATTTTGGCCACGCCCCATATTTTTTTTTTTTATTAACAGCATGTTTGTGCACCACTGCACAACACTTAAATGTGGCATATGTATTAAAAAAAAGATTAATTTTATATATATATATATATATATATATATATATATATATATTGCATTACTTTTTAGTGTCAATAGCCATATATTTGGCCATTTGCATGGCTACTATCACATATAGAAGCTTTTTTTGGCCTGTTACAGCCTCTGTTTTAATTTTTCATTTCAATACATGGTTACTAACCACATACATTTTTCCTACATGCACGACACATAAAAGGATGCCTTTCTGCTTCCTAGATTGCAAAATCAGACTATTTGCATGGTTTTCACCAGCAGTTAAGGTGATCTTCATTCCACACTCACCTCCATGTTTGCACGGTATCTGCACACTCGTGCGTGCCCCCAGCCCTGTTTCTTGGATCACTGTGTGGCCATATTTCATGTTCAGCCTAAAATACTATTCCTACACAGAGAATCACTGTGTGTAGGCTTTATTGAATAACCCCCCCTGACTGTAACCTAGGATTTCACCTATCCAGTTGCCGTATAATACTTGCCATGTCCCATTTGTAAGCCATGCAGCTATCCATCTTATCAAGAGTACATCAATATCTAGTTGTTCTCATTTATTGATCAGTGTTTTGTGTGTAACCCTGTCAAATGCTGAAGTTAAATTTATATAAATTACATCACATCACAATTTTTCATTCATAGCTGTTATTATATTGTTATAGAACATCATGTTATAGGTAATAGATCTATTTTCAACATATACATGTTGATATATGGTTTCAAGTCCCACCATATCCAATTCTGACAATAACTTATCCAATATTACCTTCTCCATTATTTTTCCACAGCATGAAAGTGACTTAAGGGTCTATATGACAATGAGTTTGTCCTACTCCCCTTTCCCTTAAAGACAGGTTTAATAAGCGCATGTCTCCAATCTTGAAGAATCTCCCCATATTTACATGACCTACTGAATAACAGATATAATGGTACCATAAGTTCTTGCTGAAGTGTTCTCAGGTCATTGTTACTAATTCTTGTCTCCTCCCTATGCTTTGTTTGGATCCAGTTTGTGCAGTTCTTTTTCAATGTAATCTAATTTTATTCCAGTATCTGAGGTGACCTGCATGTCGCTAGGACAACTTCTCGCCCCTTTTGTGGAGCCAAACTGTTTTGCATAAGACTTTATAAATATATTTATAATCTGTTGTGTCTGAGAATAAATTTTAGAATATACACACAGTTTATCAATTTGTGTATCTTTACTCCTTCCACATCTTATGTATCTATAAAAAGCTTTCCAATTATGCTCAATATCTTTATATAAATTTTCTTCAAATTTTTTTATCTTGTCTCAAACTATGCTTAATCTGTTTGTCCAGCTTGTTTATTTCAGTTTTTGAAGTTGTAGTTTGACCTCTCTTCCATTTCTTATATTTTTTTGTCTCTTGCCTTAATCAGATATTTTGTTCTTATGAAAATATATCCCCCTGATGTTGTATGCCTAAATCCTGATTTTAAACATTTTTTTGATTTTTTTTTGCACTCAAACAATTTCTCTTTCAAAACTTTCCACATTCCATCTGCAGATTTTCCACTGAACACATCACACCAGTTAGTTTTACATAGTAACTGTTTTGCTTCCCTATAATCTGAAATTAAACTTCTGTGCACTGGATTAGATTTCAGTTTGGTAGAATTATCTAGCAACAAATTAACATTTATAACCCCATGTTCACTGCACATCAACAGTGGTAAAACTTGACTTGAAGTAACAGTAATTTCTTTAGGAACACACAAATAATGTCTAGTATGTTCCATCCCCTGATAGTTTTTTTTTTTTTTTTTTTTTTTTTTTTTTAAATCTGAAACGATTGTTGTTTTTGAATATAAGTTGTGAATAACTTCCTTAATAATGTTGTTGGATAAATATTATTCCAGTCTGTGGTTGGGAAATTTAAGTCCCCAGGTAATATTATTCTTCCCTCCTGTGTTTCATGCAAGAAATGTATGAATTCTATTAGGTCATCTGCACTTGACTTTGGTGGTCTATACACTCAATTGTTATATGTTCCAGGGTTGTCTTTATTGTCACAGTTACACAATCTATAGTATTGGTGTTATAACTGAACATGTAATAATCGCAGGTCTTATAACTACCTTGAATCCCTATAATAACACCTCTGCCTGATTGTTTTGTTAGAATGTCTGTTAAAGTAAAAACATTTATGCCCTGACAGAACTAGCTTCCTGGCATTGCTCTTTAACCATGTTTCCCAAACAATCTAACAACATCAATCCTGTGGGAACATAGCAAATTTTCCAATAAAAAACTATTATTAATGCTCCTAACACTAACAACCATCAGAGATGCATCAAATGTTGCTATCTGTGAACTGTTAAATTTTTGACCTGGCATAATCCTGTAGAAAATTCTCATATTGCCTATTGTCAAACTGTGTACGAACCTCAGTTTGTTGTAGTATATCCTGCATATCCTGCATTAATAACGGATTGCCAAGGGTGTTTAGTATTGAATCAAGTCATTCATTCATCCTTGTTTGGCATATTTTGAAGTCCATCGACCCCACATTCGTGGCTGCCCCAGCATAAGTTGTATATCATCAACACCTGCCATGTCCAGGTAGAGGTAAAAAGCTTAAAAATACAGGAATAAAGTCCACGACTCTAGATGAAGTAACCAGCGATAATAAAGAAGAAGCAATAAGTAAAATAAAACTCACTGGATAAACACGGCACACGGCATGGAACTGATTGGTTGACACTATGATGCATCACTATTTAAATGAAGTTTTAACTGCTATAATTTGTCTGATGAAGCAGAGAGGATTCTGTGAAAGCACTCACATTTTTTTCATAATAAAGAGTTACGTGCCGTGTGTATCCAGCGAGTTTTATTTTACTTATTGCTTCTTCTTTATTATCGCTGGTTACTTCATCCAGAGTCAAGGACTTTATTCCTGTATTTTGTAGCTTTTTACCTCTATCTGGACATGGCAGGTGTCGATGATACTTCAACTTACGCTAGGGCAGCCACGAATGTGGGGCCTATGGACTTCAAAATATGCCAAACAAGGATGAATGAACGACTTGATTCGATACTAAACACCCATGTCAATCTATTATTAATGCAGGATATGCAGGATATACTACAACAAACTGAGGTTCATACACAGTTTGACAATAGGCAATATGAGAATTTTCTACAAAGTTTCAGGACACTTGAGAATAAATTATACAAATATAAGCATTTACAATGGCAACACTTTCACCTAGAGGCATGCCTACAATTGAAAATTGCACCTAGAGGTCTAAGAGTACTAATTATGCCCAGTTATGGGCAGACATATCCAGACCTCTTAAAACGCTGGCAAAACTTGAATTTAGAATGTAGTGGCAAGTACATGCAACTCTTAGTTGATTTCTTTAAACCTAAAGAAAATGAGTTACTAAGAGAAGTGCACACTTTACATAATAATATCTTTGATACATTCCCTGGTGAAGTCATAGCTGATAAAACTGACCAACTACATGAACAAATTAATCAGTATAAAAAATGCTTATCTACTGCAAAAACCCGTAAAAGCCAAAGAGACTTGCATGATTTTAAAATGGGCAATGTCTTTTTTTGGAATCGTGAAAGGAACTAACAGGAAACTCAGAGGCTACAATTAGGAAGTGGGCATAGCTCTATAAACAATGAACAGCAGTTAACAGTTATGCAAAGCACTCCTGATGCACAAGCTACTAATTCCAACTGTGACAGTGCAACCTGCTAGTTTGTCTCAAACAATTGCTAACTCTGCATTGCTGACTAATACAATATTTCCTACAGTGGAAAATATACCAGTAGTCAAACCTAAAAATACTTTGTTACTATTCCCTGCTCACATAAATAAAGCAAAAACAACTACAGCTGAAGAGAGCAGTTCAAATGGTTTAAATGAAGCCTTTTTGTTAGAGAAACCGCTACCGATATGAGGGAGGTCTCGCAATCGCTTTTTTGGCAAGACAAGGAGAACACACAGTGTGGACAACCAAAACAGAACTTGGAAAAGAACAAAGCAGGTTTAATTTTCAATATTTCTTCTTTTCCTTTAAATGACTCACAGCTATCTCTTTTAAATAGATGACTGAGTTTTGTCCCAGCTCAAAAAGTAGATTTAGTTAATACAATAAAAGAACTTAAACTTTTTGGCAGGACATTAAACCTTAAGACTTTATTTTGCAATGAAACTTCTTCACTTAATGTTTTCAAGAAACCTAGTGTTTTATACCTGCCAGTAACCCTGGTATTGACTTGTTTGTTGACATCTGTGAAAAGCAACTGAGGAATAAATTAACTGAAGGAAGTAATATTGTCTTTCACAATTTGTCTAGCTCTGAACAGCAAGCACTTGCAGACCTTAAACACTTGAACGGTATTGAAATTCATCCTGCTGACAAAGGCGGAGGGATTGTTATTCTAGATTGAGAAGTTTATGTTGATAATATGCAAACACACCTAAATAATGTTACTATTTACTGTGAGATTTCTCATACCTATATGAAAGCTTTGATGGACAGTCTACAAATACTATTGTTTGATCTGTTAATAACAAGAATGATTTTTGAGCAACTTTTTGAGCACTTTAAAACAGATTTTCCAGTAGTGCCAATAATTTATGGTTTGCCTAAAATCCATAAGAATTTAATGACTCCACCTATGCGGCCTATAGTATCTAGCCGTGGATGGGCGACTGAGCCACTATCGATTTATATTGAAAAAAACTTGCATCCTATTTTAAATGAATGCACAACTGCTTTATTAGATACTAAGGAATTTTTAAATGACTTAAGTATACACCTTGAAGCGCTAGATGACCCATGTTGGCTAGTGACACTTGATATAGAGTCATTGTTCACAGTGATCCCCCATACATGAGGGATAGAAAATGTTAGAGAATTACTTGTCAGGGGAGGTACTGAAGGCAATAAGATAAGATTAATTTGTGCATTATTGGAGATAGTTCTAGAGAACAACATATTTATGTTTGGAGATAGTTATTTCATACAGAAAGTTTACGTGGCTATGGGCACAGCTTGTGCAAATAGCTACGCCAACCTATCTCTGGTGCAGTGGGAAACTGATAACATCTTCACAGGAAATGTTTTTGCTAAATCTATTATTTGGTATAAACACTTTGTGGATGATATTTTTTTGCTGTGGCATGATGATGAGTTTCATCTTAAACAATACTTGGAATACATTAGCACTATTACTCCATTCTTAAAATTTACCTTTAAATATTCTGACAAAGAGATTGACTTCTTAGATGTGAAAGTTAAAAGAGACACCCCTGAACTAATTTCTACTTCATTGTATAGGAAGCCTATCAGAAAAAATAGAAGTTATGTACTTACCAAAACGTTCCATGTGAGTTGTTAACTCACCTTTATTCTCACTGATGGGTTGGAGCCAATCCTCGGCTCCGACAAGGCCGATAGCAAGCTCAAGGTTTGCCAGTAGCTCGAGACCAGCCTCTTATCCCACCATGCACTGCTAGAATTACCTCAGATCTTGTTTGCTGCGAATAATAGTCTATATATATATATATATATATATATATATATATATATATATATATATATATATATACATATATACAACCTGTGCATACTCTCTTATATATATCTACGAAGAAGAGTACCCAAAGGGAAAGAGAAATATTGAATAACTAGGATGGCACTAGCTTCTAAGTCAACAGTCAGCCAGGAGAGGGAAGGAGGGAGGGACATGACAATAAAGGTGAGATAAACAACTCACATGGAACGTTATGGTAAGTACATAACTTCTATATGTGAAGTTGTTAATCTCGCCGATTATTCTTACTGATGGGTAGCATCCCTAACACCCTCAACCCTGGGTGGCTCATGGGAGTATGTTCTTCAGTACTGTAGAACCAAAGGAAAACCTGTCCCTAAAAGCCTTATCTACTTTATAATGTGAGATAAAGGTATGAGGGTTAGACCAAGTGGCTGCAGCGCAAATATCGTCAAGGGGCTATTTAGCTAGAAAAGCAGAAGAGGTAGAGACAGCTCTGGTAGAATGAGCTTTTGGTTTGTGCGTTAAAGGCATGTTCAAATTTTCATAAACAAAGGATATACAATTGGATAACCATTTAGATAAGGTTGTTTTAGCCACTGGATTGCCTTGTCTTGCTTCTGAGAAGGCTACAAAAAGTTGATCTGATTTCCTAATATCCTTAGTTTTGTCAAGATAAAATCTGAGCTGTCTGTGAACATCAAGTTTGTGCAGCATATATTCTAAGTTGTTAGAGTGGTTGGGGAAGAACACTGGTAGTTCAATGACCTGATTAATGTTTGACTCAGAACAGACTTTAGGTAAAAAAGAGAGGTTCATTCTGAGAGATACTCTATCAGCATGGAAGATCATGTAGGGTGGTCTGATGGATAATGCTTGAAGTTCTGACACTCTGCGAGCAGACATAATGGCCACAAGAAAAATTGTTTTCCATGATAAGAGTTTTAGATCACAAGAAAAAGCTGGTTCAAAGGGAGGAAGAATAAGTTGAGACAGCATAAGGTTTAAATTCCAGGGAGAAAAGGGAATTTTGATCGGAGGTCTCATATGAAGAACGCCTTTAAGGAAGGTTTTGGATAATTTATGGCTCACAATATTTGAGCCATCAAGACCAAGGTGAAAATTTGAGATAGCAGCTAACTGAACTCGAACTGTAGCAGCTGCTGCCCCTTCCTTAAAAATTTTTATCAAAAATTCCAAGATCGAAGATAGCGGAGCTTGAAAAGGGTCAATGTTCTGCACATTGGCCCAAATTGAGAAACTTTTCCATTTGCTGCCATATAATTTCCTGGTAGATGGCTTGTGAGAGGACAAGAGAATCTGTTTTGTATTTTGTGAAATTGAATGAAGCCTGGCAATTAGGGGAAGTGAATTAGCCAAGCAGTCAGTTTCAGGGAGTGTAGAGAAGGATGAAGGTCCCCTGACAGGTGCGTCAGAAGGTCCGGAACTGGGTCCAGGATCCATGGATCCTCCAACAGATGATGGTGAAGAAACAGAAACCAAATCTGTCAAAGCCAGTAGGGGGCTATGAGTATAACCTTCCTTCCCAGCAATTTTGCTTTCTGTAGAAATCTGGGTATTAATGGCAAGGGTGGAAATGCATAAAGGAGACCCGGGGGCCAATCGTGTAAAAGTGCATCTCTCGGGGGATGACCGGGAGGTGGCATCAGGGCAAAGTAGCTTCTACATTTTGAACTGATGTGGCTGGCAAAAAGGTCACAGCAAGGCTGGCCCCATTTGCGGAAAATCAACTCCGCAACCTGTTGATTGAGAGACCAAATATTGCCCTGCTTAGCTTGTCCGCTTTGACATTGGATTTCCCCGGGATGTGCGTTGCTAACAGAAAATGCTGGGATGACACAGTCCATTGCCAAACCCTGAGGGCTTCTTGACAAAGGGGGTAAGACTTGGTTCCACCTTGCTTGTTCAAGTACCAGACTACTGACATGTTGTCGGTCTGAATTGCAATAGTCCCTAGAGGGAGAGAGTCCTGAAAGTACTGCAACACAAGAAGTACCACTCTCAGCTCTAGAACATTGATGTGCAGATGTGATTCTTGATCTGTCCATGTGCCTTGGGCAGTCTTTCCCTGAAAACACCCCCCCTACCCTATCAGGGAAGCATCCATGTTCACAGTGGCTACTGGAGGGGGACAAAGGGTCTCCCAACTGTAACATGAAGAGACGTCAACCACCACTGAAGGTCTCTCCTGCAAGAATCCATGATAAGAATCATGCGGTGCATTGGTAGTTTCTGGTAAGACCACTGAGTGAAAAGAAGCCATTGAAGGATTCGCATATGCATTCTTGCAAGTGGTATAGCCAGGATTGCTGCCGCCATCAAGCCTAGTACTTTCAATACCTCCGCTGCTGTAGCTTTGTTCTTTGACACCAGTGAGCTGATGTTTTGGAGAAGAAGAGAGACTCTTTCGATAGGGAGACATAGAGTGGTAGTTGAGGTATCTAACTCTGCTCCTATAAAAACGGTATGCTGAGATGGCGATAAGGCAGACTTTTCGAAGTTGATCATAATGCCTAATTGATGGCAGAGTGTCAGAGTGTATTGTGTTGCCTGAGTCAACTGATGCCTGGTGGTAGCGGTGAGGAGCCAATCGTCTAAGTATGGAAACACTTGGAATCCTAGACGCCTCAGGTGAGCCATGACCACTGCCATGCATTTGGTGTACACTCTGGGGGCTGAAATAAGACCAAAGGGCAGGGCTGGAAACCGGTAATGAGTGGCTCCCAGCTGGAAGTGCAGATGATCTCTGGAGCGTCTGTCCATCTTTATGTGATAGTACGCGTCCTTGAGATCTATGGAGCACATCCAATCTCCTTTCCCTAAAAAGGGAAAAATGGACTGAAGCATGACCATTTGGAACTTCTCTTTCTTTACGAACTTGTTGAGTCTGTTGAGGTCCAAGATAGGTCTCCAGACCCCTGTTTTCTTTGGTACCAAAAAGAATCTTGAGTAAGTTTCGAATCCGACTTGGTCTGCTGGGACTGGTTGGATGACTCTTTTTTTCTAGCAATCTGTGGACCTCTACGATTGCTTGTTCCCTGAGATTGAGTGGAACATCTGGGATTTTTTTGATAGGAATGGGAGGGGTAAAGAACGGTATGAAATATCCTCTGGAAATGATGCTTTGTACCCAAGTATTCGATGTTATGTTTATCCAGGCTTCTGGGTACAAAGACAAGCGACCCCTGACTGCCTCCAGAGCCGAACAGTTGGGCCGCCTTTCAGGAACGCTGGTAGGACTGACCGGAGAATTGACTCCTGTCACCCTGTTGCTGTGGACCCCCTCTGCCACGTGGGTGGCATCTTCTGTTATAACCCCCTCCTCTGCCTCTAGAGGGGGTTTCACCATGTATGTCATGAAAGGCTGCTTGAGTTTTTCAGAACCACATCTCCCCCCCCTAGGGCCCTTGGGGTATGGCTGAGTAGGAGTGGAAAAGTGGACCCCAATGGTAGATAAAGTCTTGCCTTCCTGTTCTCACCTGGGTAAAGTTTCCTTTACTTTGGGCCCAAACAGTGATGAGTCATCAAATGGGGTATTAATAAAAGAAGACTTGAAGGGTTCCGCAAAGGAACAGAGATGCATCCAGGCTTGTCTGCGAAGAGCAATGCCTGATCTAGCGGCTCTACTCGAACCATAAGCTGCATAGGATATGAGACGCATGGACGAGTTCACTACTGAGTTAAGAGTAGCGAGCTGAGCTTTGAATTGTCAGCCACTCCTGCAGCTACTGTACCCTGGAGAGTATCTCCTAGCTCTTTCAGGAGATCTCTCTGTAGTCTTGTAAAATGGGTCAAGTAGTTCAGTGATAGCAGAGAAAAAGTCGCTGAACTAAACATGCGCTTCCCATATCTATCCATAACCCTAGAATCTCTGTTAGGGGGATGGATAGAAGAGGATGTCTCAGATATTTCCTTTTTGGTGGCTGCAGCCACCACCATGGCATCCACAGGCACTCCTTTTGTCAAAAAAGTTTTATTGACTGGGGCAGATATGAATTTACTGGGTCTACGAGGGACAGGTTCCATGGCCTCCGGTGACTCCCACGCCTTATGAGAGATCAGATCCATGAGCTCGTCGTAAGGCGGAGACACCCAAGAAGTGGAAGGTTGAGACCCAAAAGCCTTCAACAGCACAGACTCATCCTCAGTAGGGGTCTTGGATTGCCAGTCGCCCCTCTGACTAAGGATTTCTAGTATCTCTGCAAAAGAGATATCCTCAGAGAGGGACTGAGGGGACCCTTTTGACTCATCTAAGTCCGTGTCAGATTTCAAAGACTCCTGTGGGGAGTCTAAGTGCCTTCTCTTGCACAGTCTCTTTCTGGGCACCTCCTCAGTGGGAGGGTCTGGGGAGGTCTCAGAAGAGCAGGGGACACCCTGTGGGGGTACTTGAGGCTCAGGGTCTCTACGCTTAGAGGGGTCAGTAGATGCAGAAGTAGACACAGGAGCTTGAGGGGAGAGGAAAAGCTGAACCGATGCTGATGTTGTCTTTGGAGACAAAACTCTCCTCATAGCATCAAAGGAACCATGGCTCTGACGAGGAGGAGTGCACGAACTCGAGAGCAATGTCCGATCCTCCCGCACCGAAACCCTGGGCTCCGAACCTGAGGTAGGAGCCAAGCTCATCCAAGCTGAAGCCCCGAGAGGGAGAGTCGGCACCAAGTCAGTGCGACTATCCTCCCCGTACCTGACTGGACAGTGTCATTTCCTAAATCCCTCGGTCAGTACCAAGGACATCCGAGTAGATGGAGCCAATAACCCCAGAGTGGATATTGGCTCCAAGGGTCTAACCACCATCGGTTCGACTTCCCTCGGCTCCGAGAGTCCAGTATGGCCCGGAGGAGAAGTAGACAAGTTCAGTTCCATGGTCTTCGGCACCGACAAGCTGGTCGGGGCCGACAACAATTTGTCAAGTCTTGGAGCCTGTAAAAGCTTCTGCACTAGCCGATCCATGTCCGAATCTGAAAGGCTGACTGAAGACTTAGCTGAATGCACCGAAGGTGCTGACTGGAGCAGAAGTGAAGAAGGAACTTTGGAGACCAGCTCCAATACTGAAAGTTGGCTCCGAATCAAAGGTACACTCGGCTCCGATGACTGTGGAACCAATGACCCTCCTTCTGAAATTTTAGCCTTTTTGGATACCTTATCTGAAGACTTGGATTTTGAAGATTTGGAAGATGTACTAGCACCTTCATGGCTATTCAAAACCTCTGAAAAAGATTGCTGTAGCAATCCCCTGTATAGGTTTCCTCCTTCTCTCTAAGAGAGAAGGAGTGACAAATGCTACAGATGTCTTGGAGGTGCTTGGCCCCCAAGCAGTAGACACATTGAATATGTCCGTCAGTGATGGACATTTTCTGCCCACAATCTGGGCATTTTTTAAAACCCGATTTGGGATGGGATTTCTCCCTATCCTCTGACATACTCTGACATACTCAGAAAAAAACAGTAAATAGATTCACAAACAACTAAGCCCAACCCGGGTACTATCTACAACAGTAATATATATAAGTTATATAAGTATAAGTTATATATAAATAAAAATATATAAATAAAAATATAATACAAATATGGGACTAAGAGTCCCACAGAAAAAAAAATCCTAACTGCTAAAGGGATTAATAGTAGGAAAAAGGGCTAAAGGCCCACACAAACTAAAAAGCCAACAAGTCCCTAATTTACAACAATTTAAACTATCTAAACTATCTAAAAATAATAAAACTAACACACACTACATAAGTATATCAAAAAAGAAAACTTTTTAAAAACTTGCTGTTTCTAAAATAGTCCGAGCTATCTGGATCACCGAGATCTCTCTTGCCGCAGCAAACTAGATCTGAGGTAATTCTATCAGTGCATGGCAGGATAAGGGGCTGGTCTCGAGCTACTGGCAAACCTTGAGCTTGCTATCAGTCATGTCAGAGCCGAGGATCGGCTCCAACCCATCAGTGAGAATAATCGGAGAGATTAACAACTTCATATATAATGTTTTACACAACAGTAGTATGCATCCTGGTTTTACAAAAGCAAATGTTTTGAAAGGACAGATAGTTTGTTGTATGCGACTACATAATGATGATGTAACTTTATGTGAAGCACTGCCTCTTCTTAAGCATAAATTTAGTGAAAGGGGATACAAAATGAAAGATATTGAGAGGCAGATTGATTTGGCATGGAAAGAAAGGGAAAGGAAATGCCAACCTTATTATAATGCTAGACGAAAACATGCAAATGTTTTACCCATGAAAAATGTGAATACTATAATAACTTCAGGCACAGCAAGAAATGTAGAGAATAATATGCTGCGAGTACCACTGACTTGTGGGTAACATTAATATAGTTTGTGACATAGTCAGAAACAACTGGGATATCCTATCAAGTGTGAAAGAACTCGATGGAATAATAGGAGAAACACCATCCTTCTCCTTTAAAAATAATAAGTCCCTTAAAAGACAATTATGCTACAAAAAAATAGATGAGCTAAAGTATGTAAAGTCTGATAGGATGGGCACGTTTGCCTGCAGGAGATGCACAGCACGCCCATTCATTTTTGGTGGGGGACAATATAAACACCCTATCAGAGGTTTCTCCATTGGTACACTCTTTTATGCTGACTGTCACACTGCAAATATAGTATACTTTAGTTTCTGCACGAAATGTCCTGCCTATTATATAGGTAAAATTAATTGACTATTGAAGGACAGAATTTTAGGACATATGAGAGATATCAGAAACCAAAAAGAAAGCAATGCATTAGCAATGCATGTGATGCAAGAAGGGAACACACACACTTTTAAGTTCCTGGTTCTCCATATTGTCCATAGAAATAAAAGAGGTGAAAATATTACTAACAATACTGAAGCTTTGGAACAAGAATGGATTATTAAGTTCCAAGCAGACAGACCACCTGGCCTAAACTCTAAGGTTTCTTTAAAACCATTTCTCAGAAACAGGGCCTTGAAGCACTGATGCTCTAGTTATCTAGTATTTTTTATGCTTTTTTATATACCTTTTAACATTGCACCTAGAAAATTATAGGAATGTACCCCACATTCTATACAGCCTCTGTGTATTTTTTATATGTGTTTTTTATATATTTTTATATATGTTTATATGTATATGTATATCTTTATACCTTAAGTATTATTATTCGGTGTATTGATTTTAACATGGAACTGACTGGTTGACACTATGATGCATCACTATTTAAATGAAGTTTTAACTGCTATAATTTATCTGATGAAGCAGAGTGGACTCTGCGAAAGCGCTCACATTTTTTTCTTTAGTTACGTGCATCCAGCGAGTTTTATTTTACTTAATGTATAACTATTATCTGTATATTTCCTTGTTCTCAGTTTTCCACTTCACACAAAATAATTCAGCATTATTAACACTGTTTTCAGCATGCACAACATCATGCAAATGTGTACTAAAAATATTCAGATTAAAGCATTATGGGACACAGAGTCAGTCTGTACAAACACAAACTATAGCAAAAACACCTCCTAAACTTCACCTTATATCAGGATTAGAACCCAAAACACCATTAAAGATTCATCAAGCAGGATGGCTGCCTTTGTCCTTTTGGTCACAGAAGCTGCTTTCTAAACCAAGGTAATTTCTCACACAACCCCCTCCATAAAAAACGTACACTGCTATCAAACCATGCACAGTATATTGTAGAAGTACTTCTCTGACTTACATCTGCACACAGATCAATTAGACACAACTCTTGTCAAACAGATGAGAATAACTGTACATCTGTCTATCATACAAATCATGAGTGGGGGTGGACAGCAAACACATTTTCTGTTAGGATACAAAGTACCCTGAAGTCAAACACAGCAAAGGAGTGGAGTCAATTCCTAACTTCTCTCTTGCATGATGTAACAGTATTCAGTTGTGTTTGGACTCTGATTGTTTCATGGTTGATTCATAACAATTTCACATGGTAACATTTTAGTAATATAGGTGTGTGTACTCGCATGTTAACTTAAGTAATCTACAAAACTACCACTATATATTTGCATATTGTAACAAGGTAAGACATCTGAGAGGATATGTAATTAAAGTGTTCAACACTAGGTTCAGGCCTTACCCTGCATATGCGTCAGCTGACACAGCATTAGTTCAGGGCTGAGTCTGTCTGATGCAAGCAGTACACAGCCAATACATGAATAGATAAAGGTTGTGTGAGTTGCCTGACATCAATTTTAATACATGTATGTGAGTAGGAGGAAGGTGTTAGACCCTAGGTGGCCAGTGAATGTGCTATGCATTGTCTCTTAGCCAAAGCAAGGCATACTGAGCTCACCTTCATCTACCTACAGGACCAGCAGCTGGGGGTTCCTCCTCCGAGTCCTCCTGTGACTGTGGCTGTGGTGAACTAGTAATTGATGGGGGGGGGTATGTGCCTGTCCCCTTGCTGATCCTGCTGCAGCTGTCTCTAGAGGAGAACACTGTATAGCATAACACAAACTGTGAAAATTTGTGTACATGTGCTTGGAGTATACTGCAAGGCTCCACCGGATATATTCAGAAATCGTAACTGTGACTTCAGAAGCCCAAACACATTTTATTTATTTATTGTCATTTGATAACTGGGTTGGTCCAACTGGTCCAAGCACATGGTATAGCATAACACAAATTGTGAAAGTTTGTGTACATGTGCTTGGAGTATACTGCAAGGCTCCACCGGATATATCCAGAAACCGTAACTGTGACTTCAGAAGCCCAAACACATTTTATTTATTTATTGTCATTTGATAACCGGGTTGGTCCAACTGAGCCAATGTCCCATTTTCAACGAAGACCCAAGGAGAAAAGCTCCAATTAGAATTACAGTCATTCCAAAAAGAAGTTAGATATTAAAAAAAATAATTTATACAACACAAGATTTTAACAAAATTACATAGTTTTATGCAGGTTTTTCTATAAATGAAATTATGTACAGTATCTATAAAATGGTGTGTAAGCTAGGTGAAGAAAAAGAAATAATTTACACAGTAGAGGGAGTAGGAAAAAGTTTTCAAGTAAGAGGGGCAAGAGGAGAAGAAAAAGAAAAGATGGCGGGTATAAGACAGAGGAATAAGGAATCAGGTTGGCACTAGACAGAAGCAGGACCAGATGTTCTGATGGTAGTGCTTGAGTGTTAGTTTGAATTGAGACTTATTAGGGATACTTCTTATATTGTAAGGAAGGGAGTTCCAGGAGTGAGCAACTGAGTATTTATATAATGACTTGCCAATGTTTTTAGATGGTTGGTATATGTCCAGCAGATGTTTGTCTGAGGAGCGGAGTTGACATTAGGGTTTATATTGTGATACAATATTAGCGATAGAGGGGCAGGATGTAGGGTTATAAAGAATTGAGTGTATTATAGTCAGTTGTTGATGGAGAAGTTGTTTTGGGAATTTGGGCCATTGCAAGGATTTAAGGGCAAGGCAGTTATGGGATTTATAGGACAGGTTAGCAGCACATTTAGCTGTTTTATTGTAGGTTTGTTCTAGTTTGCTGAGAAGAGAAGACTGAAGGTTAGTGAGGACTGGGGCTGCATACAAAAGATTGCATTGCGTAATTGGAGAGATAAGGCTAGGATGGGTTTAGAGGTGTTAGAAAGAAATTTATGATTTTGGTATAACAGGCCAAGTTTTTGGTGGGTTTTTTTTATGCATAGGTTGATTTGTATGTCAAATTTTAGTTCATTGTCAATGCTCTGTGATGTTCCTAGTTTGTTTGTGTGCCTCATTATGGCATTATTCCGTGGATGTAAGTGCATTTCTGATGGGTGTTGTGACGATCCACCACTGGGCCAGTAATCAAGGAGCCTCAATCCTCACCATTGGCAATAGTGGGGACATACACTGAGAGGACGGCAAGGTACACACACAGTATTTCCAGACGCAGCTCTCTGTATCAAGTGCAATTTCCCTTAAGAGCACACAGAGACCAGATTCAGTCTGGGGCTAGTTTCTCCCTCTTTCTCCAGATCCCCAATAAGACTCCCCACTAGTACAGCTATAGAGTTGGGGTCTCAGTTGAGTGACCAAGCCAATACCTCTAGCACCCTCTCTGTCCGATCAGTGTTTCGTGTCCCTGCCCAAGTAGCTGACACACTCTTTGAGGTTTGATTTACACACACACACACACACATACACACACACACACACACACACACACACACACACACACACACACACACACACACACACACACACACACACACACACACACACACACACACACACACACACACACACACACACACACCTGGGAAAGGCTGGCACAGGTTTACTAGCTATGCTTCCTTTTGCCAGACTATAAGGTACTTATCACTGCCACCAGCCAACTCCTAATCAGCTACTTTAAGGTCCTTAACAAAGGGTGTCCAATCTTACTGTGTAATGTTACTATTAATACAAATGGTAGTTTGACCAAGAGCAAAGCTATTAGGAGTGGCCCACAGTGTCACCAAATAAATATGCAAGTACCCCCAAAGCTTAAATATCTCTGCACAAATCAGCCACAATGAAAGGTTTCTATATATTTATTAATAAATAATAAAAGAGCAAGATGACATCAGAGTTCAGTATCACAGAAAATATTTAAAACAACATTGCAGGACAGTCTCAAATAAATAAAAAAATATCTAAACTAAGCTTTTCTATATTCCTGACTATATCTGTGAGAATTACTATACCCTAATTAACTTACTTAAGAGCAAGGCAAATGTGGTGAATGGATCTTCTAGTTGTTGTCAGGTCAAAGACAGAATACAGAATGCTGTCTCTCTAAGAGACTACATTAATTAATATTTCAAATATTAGTGCTGGGATTGCTTGCAGAATTACATAATTACTTGTCATCTGACTCTGTCCCAAGAGAAACCCCCACTGCTGGAAGCAACAGTATTTAGCATCTACCTGTGAAAATACATAGACTTCAGATCTTTGGCAGATACTGGAAGTCATAAAACAATTATAGTAATTAGTTCACTATGAAAACAATAAAGAAGGCTTCTCAGTACAGACCTGTGTCTTTTGCTGCCATAAAGTAATTTAATATCAGCTATTTTTCTGACATTTTTCTGGATTGAAGTTAATCTCCCATATTCCAGTTTCCACTTTTAAAATATATACATTTAAACAGTTACAATTGTGCATGTACTTTTCTGTTCTCTTCCACCAGGGACACTGTGGTTATATTTTAAACAGAACTTTCCAAAACCTTTCCACCACAAGTCTGTACCAGCAGTTTGATATACACACGGCATGCAGTTCTAATACAGTTGTAACACAAGCATCATATATATGTATATATATATATATATATATATATATATATATATATATATATATATCATTTTGATATGCACCAATGACATATAGGTATCATCATTCACGGTTCCAGGGCATAGCCAGCACCCCCCAGTAAATGGCCCTGTGGGATGTCCCCCCCAGCAAACATTCATGATAATCCCCTGGGCATACACATGACTTGGCAGTTGATGGACTGGTATCCCGTGCAGTTAACGTAGATTCTACCCTGCTCACCAAGTGGTGCCTTGATGTGTACATGAGTGCAATCTATGGCACCCAGTACTCCAGGTTAGTGAGCTACATGATAGAAGTGTTGAATATTGCTGGTCTTCTCCCCAGCAGTGAGGGGAAAACATATCTGTTCACTGGCATGTATAAGCATAGCATGCAAAAATGGTGGATTATTCTGTATGCTGATGCCTGTGACACCTCCATCTTGTCCCCAGTTGTTTTTTGAAAAGTACCCATAGCTAATATTCTAAAGGGCTACACATACCTTTGTTTCCACTTGGATGGGTTGCCCTCATTTGGCTCTGACTGCAAGTTGAGTCTGGCAGAGTTTACAGAGTTCTTGCAATGTGTCCCTGTCCACTCTGTAGTGCTCTACAATCTCCAGACCATGTAGCACCTGGTATGTTACCCTAGGCCTGAACACTCTCCTCTTTCTCAGCCTATGCCTATTGTCAGCAGCACCAGCAACATTGACTTCAGCCTCAAGCACATAACAACATGCAGATGTAGAATAGCTGCAGCAGCCCTAGCATTATGTCAGTTAAAATTTCCAAGTCTCTATTCCAATGTTGTTGAAGTATCGAGGGAAAATCAGACTGTAGGCTGTATGCATAGTTTATACATTTGTTGATTAAGACCACCATCTGGTATTGGCTACTTTTTTAAATAACATTCATCTGCTTAGGATGTAATTGACAAGAGTTTAGAACTCATGTTGTAGTACACATTTTTGCACTCTGTGCAGTGATGTCCAGCAGAGCACAGCTACATTTAATGACATCAAATCATGTAAAACATTTTATATTATTCCTTTTGTCATGATACATACAGAATATGGTAATTATGGATAATTGCACTTAATTTCTATGAACTACAATGCCAGCACAGTATGATTAAAAGTTGATATTGCCTATACTTGATCCTAAGGCTATCTGCACCATAGTCCAACACCTGACAGTCGTCATCAAAGGACTAGAGGGGATTAGTGGAGTGCAACCCCATTTACTGGGTTTTTGCGATGCTCAAACATTCTCATCTATGGAAAACACACACCATGTAGGAGCTTACATGAAGTGTACAATCCCTACATGGTCCCTGCTTTTTGTGATTCAATAAATCCACTCATTTTTTTATATAATTTACATAATAACCATGTTGACAGCCTGGAAAGTGCATGGATAGTAGCCATGTAAGCTGGGCAACAGCACGGGTACACAGTTTTAAAGATACAAGGAAGGGTATTACTGTAATTGTTGTGACAATATATCACACCAAACTTTTTAATTACATTTGTATTATTGTTTTTAAAATGTTTTGCTCGTAGAGGTGCATTGTGCAAATTTTTGCTAAAATAAATATTATAATATTTATAGTGCTTTTACAGATATTCCTGATCCTTTTGGACATCCTTGGCTAATAAATACCTTTTTATACTTTTTTATGGGCATTCTGCCCATTTTTCAGAACTTTTTTATGCCCTTGTTCCCATGTAGTCTCCTGTACATAAAAAATGTTCTCATACACTTACAACACAGACACAGAGACATGGTTGTGTGTAGGGTTGTTGAATTGCTCCACCATGGTGGTCTGCTTCATTAGCGTAAAATTCAGCTACTTATGCTGAAATTTGCATTCCACAAAATTTTCAATTGCTGGGCACAAATGCATGTGCTTGCGTGCCCCTACACAGGGTTTACTGAATCTAAAATCTGCTGCACTCATGTTCGCGTTGTGCTGGGACTTGAACATGAAAAAAATCACTGTGTAAGTTTTATTGAATTTGAACCATTGTTTTTTGCAATCCCCCGTGCACAGCAATGCCTCCTGCTAATTATAAATATTAACTCCAAGATTGCAAAATGTTAGGAAAAGGGCATATTTCCCAACCTCAAGAATTTTAGGATCTTGCACATCTGTCTACCATTTTGTGATCTTGCTTACCTGTCAACCATCTATGTAGTTTAACAAATTTTACCAACTTAACAGATGTTGGCAAAACTTGCAGTAGACATAATTAATTCTGGATATATATATCTATATCTATATATATATATATATATATATATATATATATATATATATAGATAGATAGATAGATACATAGAGATATAATTACAGAATATACATTTTTCTTGAACCAGAAACTCTGCACCTTTACATGCCAGTTTTACTTCAGAAAAAAAGTTAATGGTTATGTGCATGGCAGTACATCTTCTGTGGGGTATTCTTCCATATGACCTTGATATCTCCTAGACTGATGAGGACATTATTGCTGGCAACAATCTTCTATGCACCATTTTTTGAGTCATTTTTCAGAAGTTAGTAAAAGGTTCTCTTGGGGGGGGGTGGCCACGGTGGTGTAGTGGTTAGCGTTGTTGCCTCACAGCAAGAGGGTCTCCGGTTTGATCCTTGGCTGAGGTGCCTTCTGTGCAGAGTCTGCATGTCCTCCCTGTGGTCACGTGGGTTTCCTCCAGGTGCTCCAGTTTCCTCCCAAAGACATGCTGTAGGTGGACTGGACACTCCAAATTGGCCCTGGGCGTGCATGTGTGTGTGCCTTCTATGGAAGGTTGGGCACCAGGCTGGCAACTCAACACCATAAAACTCTACTACCAATCATGAACAGACAGGTGATCCACTATGGTGACCCCTAACCAGGAAAAGCCAATAGAAGAAGAAGTAAAGGTTTTCTTGGCAATTTATACTTTGCCATTGTTGTTATCCTCTTTATTAGCTGACCAGTGTTCCTTGTTAGGCTGATCCATATTTTACTGGGGAAAGGAGAGACAGAATTATCACAGATGACTGGAGAATAACCACAAAGTGCCAGTGTTCAAGACCAAAGGAGATATGCACAACTGAAAGAAGTACAGAAGTGTCAGACTCCAGTCACACTACATGAACAGGCTAGAGACGGTGATTGATAAACAAATATACAGAGAAGTAGAAAGTAAGAAGGTAAAAGAGCAGTTCATTTTTAGATCAGAACCCTTTACAGATAGTGATACTGAGAGAAGAGAGAAAGCTGGAAATGAGGATGGAGTCCAACTAGACATTTCTATAAGTGGTGAAATCATATGACAAGGTTTCAAGAAATCTGATTTGAGCAGTCCTGAGATAGAACAAAATCCCAGAAACACCCCAGAAACATTTGAAGAATTAATACAGACTATTTACAATGACCAAATAACAAATGTACAAACAGCATTTGGTCTCATAGATGGATTTAGTGTTCAGATGTCAGCCCCCTCTTATTTATAGTGATGAAGGAGTACATTGATAAACAGGTGGGAAGATATAGATCAACAAAGCTGTTGTATGCAAACAACATGACACTATAAGTAGACTCTGATTAGGAACTTCAGCAAATGGTACAGTCACAGGATGTGAAACATGAAGGCATATGGGTTTAAACTGAGTACAGCGAAGACTGTGGTCATGGCAGCAAATGGGAGAAATGAGAAGAGGGCAAAATAGTGGAACAGCTTAACAGCTTCAAGTATGTGGGAGCTATGGTTAAGGATAAGGGAAATCTGAACTGGACAGTCAAAGCTAGAATCATAAGTGCTGCAGTCAACTTGAAAAAAAGTGTCAAGGGTAGTACATGGCTGAAGAACGAAATAATTTGATTGGTAAGCTGTACAAAACATTGTTACAGCCAGTGCTTCTGTGTAACTTAGAAACCTTGTCAGTGAAGGCTAAACAGCTGAGGAAGCTTAAGGTGATAGAGATGGTGTGCCTGAAATGAGAATTAGGATGTAAACTTGGGATGGGCAAAAAGGCTGGCACATCAGAGCTGAAGCCAAATAAGCCCCAGTTGCAGAGATGAAGAAAAAGAGATTACAGTGGTTTGGCTACATATGCAAGAAAAGAGAATATGATTTGGTGAATCAGATTTGGATGAGAGAAGTAGAAGGCAAGAACAAATGAGAACATCTGGCCAAAAGATGAATGAATTGTTTGGCAGAAGACCTATAACACTAAGACATGACTATCAAGGAAGGTGGGAGCATGCACTGAATCAAGAGATGAGGTAGCAGTTGACATGTCACTCTGACCTCAGATAAAATGGGAAAAAGTGAGTTGTTTAAGGATGGGGATGGTTATGATGATGATAATTGCCCCTAGACATTTCATGATTTAGTTTGCAGTCCTAACTTATGCCCTTTTGCCAAGTGTCATGATCTTATATTTGTTGACATTAATGATCAGGTGATTACTACACAACTAGTTGTGCGTTTTTGTAAACCATCTTAGAGAACATCAGCTTCATTCATTGAACTAATCATATTACCTAGTTTGCAACCATCTGCATATCTGGTTATCTGTAGCCCATTTCCCATTTTTATATCTGAGATGAGAAGTCCAAAAAGTAGTGACACAAGTACACAGCCATGTGGGTTACCACATATAAGCTCAGTTGGAACAGACTGGTATCATTACCCTTAGCTTGACTTGCAGTGAGTTGTTTCTTAACCAGTACTGTACACATCAAATTATGCCTGAATAGACATTTAATGAAATTTCTTTGTCAATTATTTCTTTATAAGGGATATTTTTGAATGATTTTGTTAAAGTCACAGTAAGAAGTACGTACTGTTAGACCTTCATTACGTGCTGCTCTTACCTCTTCACAGAATGCTACAGGCTTCAAAAGGGGTTCAAGACCTAGCCAGCATGACCTTTCCCTGTGGTACATTTGGTTGGGGGCACATTGCTGAAATGACAATCAGCAGCAGGGTGGCAGGAGGGCATGTCAGTGGTAGTAAATCTGCAGTGCACAGTTGGCAGCATCTTTATAAGTGGTGTATGTGAACCACTATCCCTTTCACAGTATCTAGAGAACATTACCTAAAATGCATACTGGAGCCTAAATGTGACTACAGTACAGTGCAGGATTTCCTCCATGCTGTTGCACACTTCTACATGTTGTAGTTACATAAGTCAGTGTTGTACACTAAGCACAACACTCATTAGTTCTTCTGCTCCCGTGCACTTAGTTATTAAAGTGGGCAAGGTAGTGTGTGCTTAGCTTTGCCCCCAGGGAATTCACAAAATACCATATTTCTCTGCAGCTGAATGTCATTTCAGCCATGTGTCCCCAACCAAATGTACCACAGGGAAATGTCACGCTGGCTAGGTGCCTGAACCCACTTCAAAAGACAATGTATCCTCTTAGCAAACATATATTGTTCCATAACTAATGCAAGTAAGTCCCTTGTGTCTCCACGGTTTTAAATAGAATAGTGGTTGGTCTGATGCCTGTCACAATCCTCCCCTAACTTTGTAAATTTGTAACATTAAAGCCAGCATAAGTAAGACACATGCTCATATGTTAAATTTACTTAACATGATTAATAGGTGTTTAATGATGTTTATGCTGATTCTATATAAGAAACACCAGGTATGTTGTCTGGTACCATGGAACTTGATTTTTTTTAATGTTTGTAGTGATATAAGGGATGTATCCCCTTATGTGTGTAGAAGGCATTCAGATATATGACTTTGCTTATAGTGAAATTTTCAGAAACATTTTCAGCAAACACATTTGCTGTGTCCAGTGGTTGCGTGAATATTTTAATTTGATTGATGACATGTTGCATTCACAATATTTTCATCTCAGTTCCCTTACTCAGCAAGGATGGCATGGCATGTGACTAAACCATAGGGATAGTCATTCATTCATTCATTATTCCATTATCCATTATATCTTATTCTGGGTTGTGCAGAAGCCAGATTCTGTCCTATAAAGGAATCAATATCAGGTAGAAAATCAGTCTTAAACAGTGTGCTACCTCATCTCACTATGCACACATACATTCACATAGCACACACATATTTTGAAATCCCTCTCCCCATACATAAATCATTTAATCCACAGATCAGATGGGTGTAACCAGTGAATGAAAAAAGTGACAAAGTAGTATGAGTCGACCTGTAGCCATACTGTGTGCCTCATAACTACAGAGTAGTTGAATGTGGTGTCATTACTATTCATAAATAAGCACACTGATTGCACTGCCCAACCAATGTGTCCATTGTAAATTGAGCATATACCAATAGAAAAAAAAGTATGTCTGCTGAAGCAAGAAAAGGTGACAAGACAATACTGTCTGAGAAGAATCCTGTAACTCTTCAGCAAATGTAGTTCAACATCTAACTTTGGTGCAAGACATGACTCAGTAATTTAGAGGAAAAATTCAAATCTGTGCAGAGCTGATTAAAATAAATAAAACATTGGAGTATATCAACTCAAATAAGACAAGGCTGGAAAAATTGGAAGAAGCTTTAAACAGCTATTCTGATGAACTGTTAAAGCTAGAAAAATCAGTGGTCACAATAAAGAAAAGGCTGGTTAAGTATGAGACTGCTCATGAAGAGCTGTTTCAAAAATGCTAGTGTTAGAGGACAGAGAACACGGGGAAAATCTGAAATTTTCTGGTTTACTAGAGAAACTAGAAGGACCAGACTGTATTAATTTTATGAAAGCACAAACAAGCAACTGGGCTGGTATTCCACAGCAGGATTTGTTAATTGAAAGGGCACATCATCTGTATGCTCCAAACCTGGCCATAAGAAGCAGCCAAAAACTGTATTATTAGTAAAGATTCAGTCATACAAGCAGAAAGAATTCATCTTTACAAAACTGTAGCAAAAGGTCAAAGTATTAAAATTGAAGACAGCAGAGTGTTTGTAGATAATAATTATTTACTGTACACCGGGCAGAAGAGAAACAAATTTATCCCCTCAATCAGATAATGTTGAAAGATAGGTGTGAGATTCAAGCTGCTATACCCAGCTGTCTTCAGAATATTCTTCCCAGAGAATCAAAGTCATTTTTGATGCAGAGCAGGCTGAGGGAGAAATACAAAAGTTTGTCCAACAAAAAGTGAGTCAGCAAACTGAAGAAGGATCTACTTCTCATTCTTCTGATAATAAAGATTACAGAGAGGCTTTGCCAATAAAATGTTTTCCAGTGTTCCAAAGGAAAACACTTGAGAGACAAAAAAAGCACAAGAGTGGACAAGGTGATTTGGAAGTACCATGAACTTGAATAGGAGTCTGGGTTAGGAGATGGAGATGAACAAGAGGAAGACAAGCAACAGTGAAATTACTGAATAAATGTGGGACTATAAAGCATCAATCATATTTGTAAAGTGTAACTTTACAAGCAAAAAGTGGAAAGATGTGACTCCTGTTGATATTGTTAAACTTGTGGGAGACTGAAACCAATATCCCCCACTTCATAACATTAATGTTTGGAAGGATATTAAGTGGAAGGAGAAAAAAAAGAAGAAAAATAAGTATTTTTGTTCTTAGCAGTATTTGTATAAAACATTTCAGGATATAAATTGCATGTTATATAGTAAAGTAATTTCAGTTTTTGCTGTATGTGATAAAGATAAAGTAAGCAAGTGATTTTTTTTTCTTGTTTTTCAGTTTTAAGAAATGCATGCATTACAATGCAAAAAGAGAGAAAAGGTTGGACAAAAGCATTTTTAAGTTAATATGCTGTAATGTTGAGTTGTTGAGGTGAGGGTTTGGGTGTAAAGATGTACAGATTTATGTAGAGCAGATATGTTCTGTCTTCTTTTGCATAGCTGAATATTTGGATTAAGGCCTTTGACTTAATCTAACAACATTTTTTGTGTAAGCAAGTAAATAAGAGAACACTGACTGTAATAAAAGGTTTTCATTTGCCAAATAAATGTTCATGGCAAGTTGAGAGGTTTGCTGAGCTGAACATTTGATACTTGTGTTTCCATGGAGACAAGCTAACTATAGGGGAAGCAGTAAAATCCAGACCACTTTTTTAAGACTGATGTTTTCTGAAAGCATATAAGCTGTTATTTTTTTTACATCTGAGTGGGAAATTAAGATAAGGCAAGAAAAGGCAGTGATTAGTGTAAGCAGGAGCACAGGCTGCAATATGCATTTTAGCATGGATACCTTTACTTCTGGGTTCTGTTATGCTTGTGTGTGCAGCTGTCAGTTTGGGACAATTTTTCCTATCAGGACTGTTAAACTTAATTATTTCAAGATGTAGATAGATGTTTGTGTTTAGCTTAAGTTAATGGGCTATAAGTGTGTGTGTGTGTGTGTGTGTGTGTGTGTGTGTGTGTGTGTGTGTGTGTGTGTGTGTGTGTGTGTGTGTGTGTGTGTGTGTGTGTATGTTTTCTGTGGGTTTTCATTTAAACAAAAAGAACTGCAGAATGTAACATGGGTTCAAATGGAGATGATAAGAAACAACTGTATATGAGATTAACCTATGAAATAATAGTGCATGCATGTAACACAAAAGCCAGAAATAGACATTTAAAAAGCTGTCAGATATAATAGGTGGGAATAATACATTCTTATAATAATGGCTACACTAAATATATTATTTTAGACCATGACTGGCCGCATAGGTATATACAAAAACTAAGAGTATTGAATTATATCAAGAAATACAGAGTTCAAATAGCAATGCTACAGGAAACAATTTGGAAAGAAGTGAGAATGTGAATTTGATAAAGAAAGTATTTCAGGAAGAATATTCAGCAGAATATCAGGGACAAAGGAAAACAGGAGTATTTATACTAATTGCTAAATGAACTTGAAAAGTGATTGAAGAGGAAAAAAGATGGTAATTGTAGATTTGTGGTAGTGTGGGGTTAATGGCAGTGGAGGACAATTACAGTGGCATGTATTTATATTCCACCTAAAACTGCTATTATGATGCTTAAGAAAATGTTGGGAGAAATAACCAACGTTCAGTAGGGAATATTACTTATAAGTGGGGACTGGAACTTTATTTGCAACAATGTGGATGTATCTAGGGGACCTAAAATGGGGAATATAACAAAAGAGCATAGATTTCTGAAGAAATTTTTGAAAATATTTAGCATGGAAGACAGGAATTTAGTAGTAGGAACTTGAAAAGCATTTACATATTATTCTCCAATGTACAATGTTGTATCTTTCGGCTTTTCCCGGTTAGGGGTCGCCACAGCAGAACTCCAGTCCGCTAATCATTGGTAGTTGATTTTTACGTGCCGAGTTACCAGCCCTGATGCACAACCTTCAATGAAGGTATGCCCATTCACGCATGTCTCCACACAGAAGATGCTCTAGCTGAGAATCGAAGACAGTGTCTTACTGTAAGGGAACAATGCTACCGCAGCACCATTCCCCAATGTACAATAACCAGGCTAAAACAAGCAGAAATTATATTTCACAGGAACACATGCACTCAATTGAAAGCTTCGACACAGATCCAACAGCTATTTTAGATCATGCACCAATAAAAACTAAGAGAAAAATGTAGGGTAATGAAGTAAAAATGATACACTGGCACTTCACCAACAAACTGCTAAAAAAAGTGGAATTTAAGGAATGGGTGGTAGAGATTATTCTAGAATTATTAAAGAAGACAGAAATTTCTTCAGAAGTTATGTCTAGTGAGTGGAATAAAATGAATGTGGACTTTAAAAATAGGGCAGAAATAAAAGGAAAGGAGATATGGTTAAGAAGTTACAAGAATTATTTAGAAGGGCTGACAAACGTTAAAGCATCGCCGAATAAGGGGGACCTCAAAGAGCAAGAACAGGTACAGCTGTAGAGTGCTAATGAGAAAATAAGGGAATATCTGGATAATTTGTATGAGTTTAAAATGATTGATGTTCAGCAACTGTTTTTGATGACAACTCCAGAGCACAAAAACTCTTAACACAATAACTTAGGCAACAGAAAGTAGAAAGGGTGGTTTCCAAACTTAGGAAGCCTAATACATGAAAAATAACCAGAGATCCTGTAGAGGCAGTAATGCTATTTTGGAAAGTTTATAAAAATTTGTATAAAGCAGAGAAATGTGAAAATCAAGAAAAAATGCAAATGGAAATATGTATGGAAAACTTAGACATGCCCAACGTTAGATAAATATAATGCTCAATCTAAAGGAAAGTCTCCAGGAATAGATGGCATTCCTGTGGAAGTTTGGAAGCTAGCAGATAAAAAAGTGATACAGATATGGAAGGTTTTGTTTAACAATGTTTTGAAAGGATGGAAAGCATCAGTATCCTGGAAGAAAGCTGTGGTGGCTTTAATACCTAAAGATGGTAATGACCCATCAGACCCAGTTTCATATAGCACCATTTCAATTTTAAACCAAGACTATAAAGTGTTTATGTTTATAATAGCTAAGAGAATAACAAAAGTGTTGCCAAAACTGATAGATATGGATCAATGTAGGTTTATGGAGGAGAACCAATTGATGATCCAGAGGGATCTTGATGCAGAGAAAGCATTTGAGAGAGTAAGCTATGACTTTATGAGTACAGCATTAAAAGCATTTGCATTCTGTGATGCAATAATAAGGGTAATTAGGAAGATATATCAGGGATTGGAAACTAAAATGAAAGTGGATGGGTTCCTCTCTGATACGTTGTATCTGAAAAGAGGAACCAGGCAGCGGTATGCTCTTTCCCCATTGGTTTTTGCACTATATTTAGTGCCGCTGGCAAAGAAAATAAGGGACTCCAAATTTTAAGGATATAATTGTTATGGTAATCAACAAAAGTTGGCTTTATTTGCAGATGATATTATTTTGTGCCAGTGCTATGAAACATTATGAGACAGTTTCTTTTTTTTTTCAGTATATAAAATTAATGAAGAAAAATCAAAGGCTACAGCCGTAAACTATGTACCCACACATGAATTTGTTCATCAATGCCCATATGTATGGGGATACAATAAAATAAAGTATTTAGGAGAATGTGTTAAAAAGGATTATGTTATGGCAGCAAAATCTCAGAGATCAAATGTTATTGCTGATGGATATTAAGGTACAAACAGTGAAACTGTTTTTAGTCCCTTTAGTTTTATATGTAGGTGAGGCATATTTTTATCAAACAGAGCAAACGTTGTGGAGAGTAATTAATAAAGATTTGAAGGATTTTACCTGGTAGGGAAAGAGGGCAAGGGTCAAGTGAAATAAGATGACTCTTCTAATTGAACAGGGTGGTTTAGATTGCCTGATTTCATGGGGTATATTAGAGCTACACCATTAAGGCTCATATGCATATCACAAGCAGAAAGCTATAATTCAAAGTGGATAGGGATGATGATGAAGCAGAGTCAAAATTCAAGAAATAAGGAGAGAATGGGATTTTGGATGCAGATCCTTAAGTCAAATAACATCAGCCATTCAGAATATTATATTCATAAAGTAGCAAAAAGCATTTTAAGAACAATGCCAGCACTAAAAAGAGGATTCTGCTGATAGGGATGACTAATTATGGGTATAGAGAAAATTGGCAAAGTAACTAAGGTATTGGGAGCAAATATCTAGAGAGGAAAAGGTAATGGAATGGGAATATGCCAAGAAGACATTTGGACTACAGGCTAGAGTCTGCTTTCAGCATCAGAGACTGATATCAGAGTACTAGCAAAGAGAAAGGGATTGGGGAACATATCTCTCAAATGTACAGATTTTCGCAGAATATCCAGATTTTTATCTCATATTTTGGGTCCATTTTTCATAGGCAAATCATTGAATATTTAAGCCATTAAATAATGACAGACATTTGACTTTCAGAATTCATACCCTTCAGAAAAGTGATGCTAATACAAAACCTGTTGTTCTATCTACTTTATAAGTTTCTAAGAGCAATATTTAAAAATGTCCCTATTTTTGGATCTTTGTCCCCTCTTTATTTATGGCTTTGTCCAGATTTCTTGCTCTAAAAGGTTGAGAGGTATGCCAGGGAATCCTAAGTGAAGTATTTGCTCTGCTAGAGTTTTTAGCTGAATCTAGAACAGCAGCTGCTGTTAAAAAATGGTTAGTTAGTAGGGCATATAAAATTTTGCACAATAACAATATAAATAAATCAGAGGAGTTTAAAGATGATTGGGAATAGAGATTGGATAAGCAACTCACAAGGAAACAATGGGATGACATATATATATGGCTCCCAAATAGGCAAAAATGTCTAGAAGATTTATTTTTATTTTTGGTTGGAAATGTTTGCATAGGTATTTTTATACCCCAAGTTTATTCCAAATAATTTTTCCTCTAGTAAATGGAGGTATGATGGGGAAGAAACATGTAACCGGCAGCATATGTCTTCAGAGTATAATGAGTTGGTAGACTTTAAAAATTCTCTTCAAAGTGCTCTGTCAGAAATATTGGGTGAGCACATTGTTATAACTAAGATTTTTTTTTAAGTGAGATACAAGATTTGAACTGTATAGACATAGTAAGGTTTTATTAAGCTTAATTCTGGTGTTTGCCAAAACAGAAAATGGAAATCAAAGTCTAAACTGACTGTATTTGAAGTAGTGAATATTGTAAAAGAGATAAAGAAATGGAAGTGGGATCTTTAGAAAAGGGTAGGAGCAATCTACATAGAACAATGGAAATTGTGGGAACATTACATGCAGAATAATGTTTGAAGGAAGACTGATTTTTAAGAGAAAGCAGGGATTCAACAATTTATGTAATGCTGGATTGATGATAATTGTGTAAAAGAATGTATGTGATGTATAATGACCGTAACTGTGAACATGTTGACATGGTTTGATTTCTAAGTTGTTTTTGTTGTTTGTCTTTCGGCTTTTTCCCGGTAAGGGGTCGCCACAGCGGAACACTAAGTAAATAAGCAAAAAACAGCTAAATAAGAGGCAAACTCAACCCAAAAATAGAACAAAACCTCTTATAGTGACCCACTTGTGCCAGAGCACAAAAAAACAAGCAACAGAAGCTCGTAGGTTTGTTACTTTGTCATTTATTACACATCCATAAAACTCCACAATAAAACTGTCAAGCTCTTTCATCCCTCCACATATTGGTAATGGGACTTCATCAGAACAAACATATTCCTTGGGATTCAATAAATGTTTTTTTCCATGCAGAAATAGTGTAGCAGTTCCTGCACGGAATATGGCCATCGAGCAATCCAGCAAACAAGCCTGGGGATGTGCACGACCCTGTTAACACTATTCTGCCATGAACATGACTGGATTATGCTAATGACCTCATTTACTGTTAAAAATTATGCAAGTGAGGTCAATTAGCAATGCAGTAAGCAGGCAGGCATCTGTGGCAGAATAGTGTAACATGCAGAAATGTATTTGGCTACTAGCTGAATACATTTCTGCAAAAATTAAAACGGAGGCATGACAGCTCAAACTAAAGAATGTATTCTAATCCTTAGGCATGCCAATAGTCAAATATATGGCCATTGGTGTGGAAAACTGCTGCAAAATTTTAAAAATCAAAGTTTTTTTCTTTTGGCCGATCAAAGCATAGGACAGTGGAGCGCAAATGGGATTGCCCCGAAAATAAAAAAAATGTGAAAAGTCAATTCTAAGTGAAATCTGCACTTTGCCATTATAGTCTATGGCATGCAGAATCAAAACAATAGCAGGGAACAGTGGTTGCTAATGGGAAAGGCTCTGGTGTAGTGCTGTAACTAGGGACTAAGGCAGTGGGCTAGGCTAATGAGGGAAATTTACTGCATCACAAAACGAAGACAAGTGCCAAACTGCACATAACCGTGTAGGAGGCATAAGGCAGTGGTGTAAGCCGGAGGAGCAGCAAACATGAAAAGGGGGTGTGTCATACTTGATGTAAACACTTTGGAGCTCCATGGCTCCCAAATGAGCTTAGCTAAGCACAGCTAAGCAAGGGGGTATGTATGTCTGAAGTTGTATTAACTTATTCCATGAAATGAAGAGCATGTTCTTTCCCAGGGGAGGGCTATTTCCCATTGTTTACCTTAGCTAAACAGGTTTGCGCAGCACGCACTGGGTCCAAAAAAAAAAAAAAAAAAACCCGGAAATAGCAGGACTGTTTACATTTGGGCACTGGGTTTGTGCAGCATGCCTTGGGACTTAAAATAGGTGGAAATGTGAAGAGAAAAACAGAAAAAAAGGGAAATAGCAGAAAAAAGCAATCAAGTATGAATAACATAGCTGGCAGGTGGAATGCATCATAGTCAGCCAATCATACAGGCAGCATCTGCAGCACAACAGTATAAACTATGCAAACACCATACAGTCTGTTTTTTCCTACAAACTCTGCACCATTTGTGTACACATGTGGGGAAATTTTAATTGAAAAAATGTTAGGGGCTGACATTGCTTTGATCCATCAGTATGTGCTAGAGGCTGAGGGCAGTGAGGAGCATAATACTGACAATTGTCACAGACCAAGGAGGAGGAGAAGAGTGTTCAGAGCCAGAGTAACTTACCAGGGGCTACATGATCTGGAGATAGTAGAGCACTACGGTGGACAGAGACATACTTCAGCAAATCATCAAGCTGTGCCGCAGATCCAGAGCCAACAGAGGGGAACCCATCCCAGTGGATACCAAAGTATTTGTATCCTTAAGAATAATAGCTACAGGTACTTTCAAAAGACCTACTGGGGACATCATGAGGGTCTCACAGGCATCCGCATCCAAGGTACTCCACCAGTTCCTGGATGCCATCCTACCACATGCTGGTGAGCACATTTACTTCCCTAACACCCATCAGGAGAGGACCAGCAATGTGCGTCTCTTCCACCATGTAGCAGAATACCTGGAGGTACTGGGTGCGATAGACTATACCCACATCCACATCAAAGCACCAGACGGTGAATAGGGTAGGGTCTACATGAACCACAAGGGATTCCCCTCCATCAACTGCTAGGTCATGTGCAATGCCCAGGGCATTATCATGAATGTGTGTGCTGGCAGCTCTGGAAGCTATAATGACTCAGTCATCTGGCATTCATCACAGCTGTACCAGGCATTTGCCAGTGAGGACATCCTGTATGGCAATCTGGTGGGGGATGCTGGCTATGTACTGGAGCTGTGGATGATGACACACATCAAAAATGCACACACACCCACTCAAGAATCCATAATGAGACACACACACACACACACACACACACACACACACACACACACACACACACACACACACACACACAAGCCAGGACCATTATAGAGTGTGTGTTTGGGATGCTCAAGTCATGTTTTGCTGCCTTGACATATCTGGTGGAAACTTGCAGTACTCTCCAGCCACATGTGCACACATGTCCATAGTATGTGCCATGCTACACAATATGACTCCGTGAAAAAGCAGCAGCAGGAACAGCACAGGGAAGGGCCACACAGCCCCCACCATTGCCAAGGTCCTTACAGGCACAGAGGGACGTAGAGGAGGAAGCCCGTAAACCTGCTCCTGTAGGCAGAAGGAGGCATGCCCAGTATGCCCAGGCCTTGGCAAAGAGGAAACATATGGCATACACACTGACACTGTAGGGACCCAGGGACTGACACCTCTCTTTAACTCACAGACACACAGTAAAATGGATGATGCACACATCACATTACCTGTAACTTACCATATATAGGCAGTGTACTGTGTGCATCCAACATAAGCAGCCCACAAGCACCATTTTCACAACTGCCGCAGGCACAAGGTAAGTCAGTCTTCTTAACAATAAATGAATGGATTAGTATGTTTTGGTAGCATATCTATGGAAATGCTGCATGCATGCAAGGGAATGGGGTAGCCTACTGGGATAGCAGCAAACATCTGACAGCTATATGGGACACCAGGAGATGTCTGCACAATACTGGATTCCTCACACTGTGCAGTATCATTTAAGGTGACAAATCCCACTGAGGTATATGTGGGGGGCCAACTAATGGGGGGTCATAGGTCACATGCATGGATGTCACTGTGGGGATCCCATACTCATCCTTCAGACTCACACAGCAAGTCAGCCATAAAAAAGCAAAAAGAAATGTCTGGCAAAGGCCCACAAATGGTGACAATGATGGACTACCCCCCTACAGACTTACACAGTGATATCACAGCAAGCCTTGCATTTGCAGTAAGGCTCTGAAGGGTAATAAGTCTGAAACTCAATTGTATATCATTACAATCTAACCTGTGGTCTGTAGTGATGTGCCTCTATTCCCCAAGCCAGGGCACAATACAATGCTGAATGGAACCAAAATGTAAAGCTAATCACAGCACAGTTTGTGCAAATGTGTACTGTTGACAGGTGTGCCCCCCCACACACACACAAACACACACACATATTCCCATAGAAATGCAGTAACATGTACGTTTGTAGGGTAATAGCAGCAGAGCACACATTGCCAGAGCTGTCACAATGAACATGATAACTTGTTGCATGTCCACAATATGCAGGGGTCAATGAACTATGCATATGTGTTGGTGAATACTGTCAGGATCTGGCCAGCAACTTCTCATGGCTGTTGTGTCCTAGTGGCCTAGGTACAGTACTGAGATAAACAGGGCCATGTCCCATGAAATGCAGTGGCAACTATTTTGCATGTTAGCTACACCTATGGTGGGAGTTGTACACACTGTCCAGATGTCAACATCCATTACAGCCAGGAAGCTGGACAGGTCATGTACAAGGGGACTCACATATGAACAGTACACAGGTTGGAGCAACCTACACAATGCCTACCATACCTTACAACTGTACAGACCTTTTGCAGAATTTACACAGGTTTGCATCATATTTGTAGTGTCTTTATTCTGAAATAGTGGTTGACTGGCAAACCACAAAAGTCTAAAGTCAGAAAATAATGATGGATTGTAGTGCCTCAGACTTCATACCCTATAGAAAAATGAATGCTAATGCAAAATCTGTTATTTTAGCACCCTTCCAGGTATGTAAGGTCAATAGTTACAATGGTCTGTATATTTGGGCCTTTGTCACCCAATTACTAATGGGTTTGTCCAGATATCTGTCTCACATATGCAGAGAGGTACGGTGCCTAGTAGCAAAACAGTGCATTCTGTCACTTACCATTGTCACCCCAGAGGGCTCCACTGCCTGGCAACCTGGAAACATGTGACTGACAGAACACACTGCCTTGCTACAGATGGCCTGCATCAGTCTCACATGACCTACAGGCCTCTGGCAAAGGCCCATGCCTCACCCATAGTGCCTTTGTAGAAAATGTCATGGGGTCCATATTACCAACGTAACACAGTCAACAAAATGCAAATATAAGGCCATGGAGCTAAATGCTAGCAGCATATCCCTCAACCTCATAGAGGAAGAAATCTGGACAAAGCCATACATAATGCTGGGATAAAGGCCCAACTATAGGGACACATTTGAAATATTGTTCTCATAATGTCAGAAAGTTGATTGAATAACAGAAGGGGTGTGTAGTAGCATGGATGTCATGAAGGGTGTGAAGTCTGAAACTCTAATGTTCTGTCATTATTCCCTGACTGTAACCCTGAGTAATTTGCAAAAAAATGTGCTAGAAAACCACAATGTAAGGGAAATTAACCAGATATACAAGTCATGAAATTATTGGTGAGGAACCAAGGTTTGCATATAGGAATGGTAAGAGCTTAAAGCAAAGGCTATGTTATAAGGAAATGGCTCAAAAATCTTGTAAAGGGATAAGTTCAAAGAAAAAAGGCACCTTTCCATGCCATAATTGTGTTTGCTATTCATCTATTATAACAGATAACAATTTCTTACATCCCATCACTAAACTGAAATATACCTTTAGTTTATGTGCAACATGCAATACAGAAAACATAGTATCCCTTGCTATCTGTGTTCAATGTTATGCTTTATATGTGTGTAAATCAACAAGGATCAAATTATACAACATCGGTCAGATATGCACAGAGATATATGTACTATAGGTTTATAGGTTTATAGGTTTATAGGTTCATACTAGGCTATCTGCCCGAGGGCATTTACAAGCCAGTATGGGGAACTATACCCATTATTTTGCTGTGCCTCTGTCAAGCAGTGACACTGAGGTAATCCGATCTCCCATCCATTGGTCAAGATTTCTCTTGAACAAGGCCAGCGAGGTGCTCTGCCTCACATATACCGGGATTTTGTTCCACAGCATAGGGAGTCTTTGGGTGATGAATCTATCCCTCCAGCTTTAAGTCTCCTGATGGATCTAGATTTTTGAAGTGAAGCATATTCATCAAATCTGGGTTTGACATGGCCTTGTATGTTAGGCAAAGGTCACCTCTGAGCAAGCGGTGGCGACTGAATAGAGCTGGAGTTCTTTCAGTCGGGCAGCATAGGACAGATGTTTGAGACCCTTTATCCTTTTGGTGAGGAACTTTTGTGGCCTCTCCAGCTGCTGCAAGTGTCGGGTCAGATACATTCGAATGGGGCATTGTACTCAATCATTGATCTGATGAGTGATGAGTATAGGGAGACTATGACCTCCCTTGATCTAGATGAGAATCCCTTCATGATAAGGTGGGCAATGTAGAAGGTCTTCCTAACTACTTTAGCTACATGGGTGTCGAATGACAGACTACTATCAACCTGGGTCCCCAGGTCCCTGATAACTTCTTCTGTGCTCAGTGGATTGCCACCTATTTGGTAGCTAGGGTAACCTTGTTTTTCGAAGGGCATGACTATGCATTTTTTGGCATTTAACTTTAGGCCATGGCTCTAGCACCAGTTATCTGTTTCTGTGAGACCCTTCTGAAGGATATCTGTGTCAGATGTGTTTTCTACTATGGCGCCCAGTTTGTAGTCATCTGCAAACTTTGTCAGCCATAACCCTCCTGTGTTTGCTTGTACTTCGGAAAAAGTAGATGCCAAACAAGAGTGGGCCCAGGACTGAGCCCTGTGGTACACCACTTGTGACAGGCTTTGAGTCTGACATGGCTCCAGCAACTCTGACCCTGTGGGTTCTGTCACTCAGCCAGTTTGCAACCCATCTTGTGATGTATGGGTTAACATTTAAGCTGATGAGTTTTTCAATGATACCAGTGGGGTATTGCCAGATCAAGGTAGGCTGTATGAACTGCCTTTCCCTCATCAATGGCTTTGGTGACTGTTTCAAAAAAGTCAACCAAGTTTAAAAGGCATGATCTGCCTTTGACAAAGCCAAACTGGGATGGATCCAAAGTCTGCAAATTCCCTATGTCTTTATTTATGAGGTCCATTATGATCCTCTCCATGGCTTTGCAGATAAGGCTTGTCAAGTTAATGGGCCGGTAATTTCCAGGGTCGGTGGAGGCACCGCCTTTGTGAAGTGGGACCACAGTTGCAGTGCCACCACCTGGGTACGTATCCAGAGATAAGACTATGATTAAACAGCTGTCCTAGCTGTGGGTTTAATTCCTCATTGAGTTGGAGCACACAGCGGGGACACCATCAGGTCCCATGGATGCTGTGTTTTTTGCTTTGGAGAGAGCAGTTCTCACTTGGGCGTTGGAGGTGTTTGGGGGGCTGCAATAGCTTGGTATAGATATCTCTCCTTGGGGGGGGGGGAGAAGTTTGCACTGAACCTGTCAGCCAGTATGTTGGCAATGTTTGTAGGATCAGTAATCTTCACATCATTTTGAACTAGTTCTGAGCATATCTGGGAGTTTCCTCCCAGGTTTCTAACATAGCTAAAGAAGGCCTTATGATTGTCTTTTGAGTCTTTAGCTATTTTTCTCTCAAAATTTGCTTTGGATGATTTTATGAGAGCTCTTAGTTTTTGACTTATAGTGATCAAGGGTGTCTTACCTTTTAAGGATTTTGCTCTATCTTGTAGTAGCTTCCTCCTTTTGTTGTAGAGTTTGTTTATGGCTGGGGTCCACCAGACTGGCCTTTGGTACAAAGAGTCTTTGTTTTGCTTGGGATTGCCTTATCCATGCAGTCCTGCAGGTGCTGGTAGAAGGCATTTGTAAGTGATTCAGCGGCTTGAGTACTGTTTTCCACCTGGGGCCTTAAAGGAGACCACACTAGTCTTTAGAAGTGTGAAGTCGGCTGAGAAGTTCTTTACTGTGGTCTTTTTATTTCAGGTGGGGTGGGATGAGGACCTCCAGTGAGATTAGTTTGTGATCTGATCTCACCAGTGAGGACTTATACTCCGGTGTTGAACATTGTGCTCCCATGTTCGTGATGATGAGATCAAGTATGTTTTCTCCTCTTGTGGGGATGGTGACTAGTTGTTCCATGGCATTTGAGTTTATGAATTCCAGGAACTTTTGGGCTAGGGTGTTTGGGCTTGAGTAGTGTTCCCAGTCTATATTAGGGTAATTGAAGTCACCTAGTATAATGGTGTTTGGTGATACATTTATCCCTCTAGTGTTTTCAGGAAGGCCATGTGAGGTTCCTGAGTTTGTGAGGGTGGCCTGTAACATGCTACAATTTGCAGAGCAGTCTTGCCTATGGTTAATTGCACCTGGATGGTCTCCGATGCATCGTGCGTTGCCACCAGTCTTGAGGTGTGGGTGTCCTTGATGAATATGGATACCCCCCCTCCTTTCTTGGTATTG